>NW_027202738.1:1300000-1537500 GCF_024711535.1 Dipodomys merriami | reverse complement strand
TGTGTGCTGGGATTACAGGCAGGTGCTACTGCACCCAGCCTTGGCTGGGCTTTTCAAGAACCTTTTTGCTGAACCATTTTCCCAGTTGGCTGTGCATCTCGGAGGCCCAGCTGGCCGGCTACCTCTGGTCACTGGTCCAGCTGCTTCACTGGGGCACGTGTCCCATTTTTTTCTCCTTGAGATTGAGGTGTAGGGGCTCTGAATGTTCTAGATAAAAATCCTGTGTTGGATAGTCATTTTCCAACTTGTCCTCAGCCCCCATTTTCTTTTTAATAACTTGAGTCTTTGGCACTTTGATGAAGTCTGTGTTGCCTACTCGTGTTGAGAACAAGCAGAGAGGAGGCCTTTATTTTCGAGCGGTCCCCGAGCTGTGTTTAAAGCATTCACTTTAATTTGACGAGGATATTCAGGGGAGGATTCTTTTTCCCTTTTCTTCTTTTGGCAGTACTGGCATTTTGAATCCAGGGCCTCCTGCTTACTAGACGGGTGCTCTACTGCTCGAGCTGTGCCCAGAGCCCTTATTTGCTTGTTTATTTTTCAGATAGGATTTCATTTTTTCATCTGGGGCCAGCCTCTGACCATGATCCTCTTTCCTCTGTCTCCTGTACAGCTTGGATTACAGGCATTCACCACAACATGCAGCTTGGTTTTTGAGATGGGGTCTTGCTAACTTGACCTCTTGAGTAGTTGGCATTGCCTTTGTGGCTCTCACACTGTCTCTGAGTGAGAGTTTTGGTTGTTCCCTCCCCTCCCGCCCATCCATTTACTCTGAAGTAAAAGCCCTCTGCCTGCTTGCCAAACACTTCTGCCTAAAACCTCGGGTTCTAAGAGCGCCATTTGGAGGACACGGTGGAACTCAGCCGGTTCCTCTCCCCACAGAAGCTTCTCGCTAAGTTTCCCTTCCCGTAATGCCTTCTTGGAACCAAACTTACTTTGCACAGAATATTTGATCTGCCAAAAAAAAAATGTGTGTCTGTAAGATAAACAGCTGCCTGGAGGGTGGCTGGGGTAAAATATTTATTTTTATTGAAGAACTGTCAGTTCATTAAAAGCCCATCCATCAGGGTTTATTTCAGTCGCGATGAAGCCAAACAACCCGCCTTGCCATTTAAATCAGCAGCATGACAACCGTGGAGGGGAGGCTCCCGCAGCGTCCTCCTGAGCATGCGCACCGAAGCCTGTCATTCCAGACGCACCAGCCGCCTCGCTCGCTCCCGCACGCTCCCAGATACTTAAATGAATTTTTGATAAATGCTAACGGGCAGAGCACAGCCATCCCAAGGCTGTCTCGCCGGCCGTGTGCTAATGCGGCTAATTCCCCTATCTTCCTCCAGGAATTGAAGGGATCCGAGTCTTAATTAACTGCTGGCTAGCCTTAGACACTTCCTGCTTGCGTGATTTGCAGATGGGGCCTCTGCTGGCCTCCACGGGCCTAGGAATTGCAGGTGGACCCAGCCTCGCCCGGGGCAGAAAGGAGCCAATGGCTGTGCGAAGGTGGGGTGGCTCAGGCCTGTTATCCTAGCTGCTCAGGAGCCTGAGAGCTCAGGAGCTCAGCCTGGGAAAGTCTGGGAGACTCTTATCTCCAACTGACCACCAAAAAGCTAGTGGTAGAGCTCTGGTAGAGCGCTAGCCTTGAGCATGAAAGTTCAGAGGCTGGGCCTCGGCTCTGAGTTCAAGCCCCAGGACCTGTACATCCACAAAGGAAGGACAGTACCAGATGGGACAGCGGGGCAGCCCTCCTGGCCGAGAGTCCCAGGGAGAGAAGCAGATCTCTGAAGGGGGATGTTTATTTCTAGATACAAAGTCCACAAGCCAGAGGGGTGGGAAATGGGACACGGAAACTGAGGCACAAAGACACCCTGCCTGTGTTTGCATACTTAAGGGAATAGGACTCCCTTCCCTCAAACTGGGGCCCTACACATTCTGGGGTTCAGGGCTCAGGGCTAGACTCACGTGCACCCAGTGCGCCAGCATTTGCAATGACAGAAGGCAAAAGGAAGCTGGCAGCGCGTGTTCTGGACCACCTAGAACCGTCTCCTCCCACACAAAGGATGGTCCACTTCAGTGATTCGCTGACTCGAGCGGTCAGGCTCGCAGCCCTGCAGGGAAGCGGCCATGTCTTAGCTGCGCAGGAGTGACACATCCAAGGCGGGAGAAGATGGAGGCAGGCCATGGCTGTGCCCACAAGGTATTTGTTGCCGCCCCGGCACTCTGGGATTGTTGATTTCTTACCTTACATTTCGTTGTTTCTTTCTCTCCCTGCTTTGCCTGCCTGCAGTGATAAGGAACAGTAAGTATTTCGTGACGCTTTTCTTTTCCTATGCACTATGGAGCTTGGCTGGTCCGTGCACCGGGCCGGTTAGAAGAGATCGCACAAAACAAAAACCCAGGTTACTAAAACAGTTCCCCCAAACAATCTCGCCCTTGGGGAGGGCATGGAAGTGTTCCCTAGGGGCACACCCTGCCAGCTCTTGTTGGAAATGTGTGGGTAGCGAGTTTGATGACCGTACTGTACCCCACCTCCAGCATCTTATTGGAAGTACCATTCTATATTTTGTATGTGTGTGAGGCTGCAGCTCGAACTCAGTACCTGATGGGTTGCTCATTGGCTGGTACTCTACCAACTGAGCCACACCTCCAATCCTAGGAACAGGGTTCTTAGACAAGAAAACATGAATGCGATCAATCGATGCTACCAATCAAAGTCCAGCTCAGAAGATGCCACGCCACCCCCCACCCCCCACCCCCGGCTCTGCCACCTCCTGGAGGTCACGCTGACTTTTGCACAGCGCTGTGACTGACAGGCCCTAGGTGTGCTCACCACGCCCGTGCATTTGGTTGGACTTAGTAAATGGGCGTGGCAGATGGGGTGTGGGGCCCTGTCCACGAGCAGCAGACATTGTCACCTCCACAATGGGCTCGGGGACTCACTGCCACTGTGACCTTGAGCTCTGACCTCATCTCCTGGAGTCCCATTGTTCTGGTCTGTGAAATGGGTTTGAGACCACAGACTTCCCTTCTTGCTGGCCAGGGGGGAGGCAGGGAAGGAGTCTCTGGACCCAGAGAGTTCACTTGAATGTTAGGCTGGAAGTGTATGCTGAACCTTCTGTGATATGGTCCACTGCTTCCTCTCCAGGCCTCCTCTGTCTCTGCCCTGCTGTATATATACAGAGTATATATACGTATATGAAACATATATGTGTGTATGTGTATATATATATATATATATTATATATATATATATACAGAGAATATCTACTATAGACTAACAGGCATGTTAAATATGAGGCATAGAGATATAACCAAAATATGAGTGCTATCTGGTAGAGACTATGAATGTGCAATCAAGCCAGGCATGGTGGCTCATCCCCATGATCCTGGCTACTCAGTAGTTGGATGAAAAGAGCACTGCAGTGTGAGGCCTGCCTTGCCAGAATGCTGGTGAGAATCACAACTCAGCCAGGGAAAGCTAGCAAGGTAATCCCAGCTACTCAGGGGTAATGCCTAGCCTGAACCCTAACTCTAGCCCTGACCCTAACCCTGACCCTAACCTCTCACCTCTAACTCTAGCCCTAACCCTGACCCTAGCCCTAGCCCTAAATAGTGTAAATAGGAGTATCACAGTCCAAGCTTGCCTGGGTATAAATGCAGTATCCTGCTTGAAAAACAACAAATCAAAAGGATCAGAGTGTGGCTCTAATGTAGAACACCTGCCTAGCAATCTTGAATACCTGGGTTTAAACCCCAGTACCACTAAAAACTAAATAAGACCCAGCCCACCAGCAGCCAATCAGCCACTCCACTCTAGCATGCAAGGAGCTATCGTTCTGGGAAACCAAAGAATATCCCCTAGTCCAGACTTGGGGAGGGGGTCCACAATGAGAGAACTTTCTGGAAGAAGTTGTATGTAGGAGCACGTGTGGGAACACGTAGAGGAACGCGGGTGCAGAGCCCACCGGTGAGAGCCACCGCAGAATTTCACAAGAGCCAGGTGGGGTTCAGTGTGGCCGGGAGGTGGGCCGTTCTGAGGGCCACAGCAGCCCTTCTGCACCCCCTTTTAGTCTGGCTGGGGTAGATTTTGTCTGGGAGGGCTTTGCTGTACCTGAGCACATGCAAAACATACTGGAGTAAGGCTGCCCTCCCTCCCTCCCTCCCTCCCTCCCTTCTCTCCTTCCTTCCTTTCATCCAGATTCATTAAAATCTCATTCACTGAGCAGTAGGGAGGCTTCATGAGGACACCTGCTTGAGTTTGCCATCCTGGGACAGAGCAGGGAGAGAAGGAAGAAGACACAGAGAGAGAGAGAGAGAGGGAGGAGAGAATGAATTTAGTGCCTCCCAGCCGCTGTGGCAGGCAGGCTTCAGAGCCCTGTGGCCCGACAGCACTCCATC
Source organism: Dipodomys merriami (assembly GCF_024711535.1). NCBI lineage: Eukaryota > Metazoa > Chordata > Mammalia > Rodentia > Heteromyidae > Dipodomys > Dipodomys merriami. The sequence continues at coordinate 1,533,111 of NW_027202738.1, read as the reverse complement.
ATCCCACGCATCCCACGCCTTTGGGGAGCTCTAGTTTATTAATAGAGACATCTGGCGGGTATTTATTATGTCAGGGTTGTGGGGGAAGTGGAGAGGCAGGTGTGAGGGGCGGCGGTGGAGGAGGCCAGGCTCCGCCTACAGCCTCGTGACTGCTGTAGTGACGGCCAGCCCAGGCCCCTGGCAGCTCAGGGTCACCCGGGCAGGGGCAGGGGCTTCGGGAGCCACCAGAGGGCAGGGTCTGAAGTCCTGCTCTATGGTCCACTACCAACCGTTCGCAGCCATTCCCGTCCTTCTTGAAGGCCAGACATCCAGAGATAGAGCAGGGCGGCTGCGGTACACTTTAGACTTCCGTTAGCAGCGGAGCCCTTCTTTGAATAATATTTTACTCCAAAGCTAAGCATTTAAGGAAAGATAAGAGTAGAGCTGGAGAAAGACCCTTGGTGGCCCAGGGCATTAAAAATATCACAGGGAACTCCTCACCACTATAATTTAAGACAGTACTGACCTGAAGTAGGTGTAGGGACTCTTTAAAAAGCTTCCTGTATACGTCAGCTCTGGCTGTGTGGCAGACCATTTTGGTACAGTCTCCTCAGCCATTCCCACCCATGAGCACCTGAGCCACTATTTTCACCAAAAACCAGCCAATCAAGAAATAAAGCCACCGAGACCAGAGCTCGGGGGCTCCAGACCTGATCTGCCCCAAGTCACGGGGGTTCAGTCTGGCTCACGGGAGGCCCCCCAACCCCGGTGTCACAGGGGGGTCTCTGCGTATCTCTGAGGAACTTATTCCAGGTGAGCAGCATTTCTGTCTGCAGCATTTCTTAATAAGCTCCAGCACTGGACCCTGGCTGCCATCCTGTGCCAGGATGGGAGCACTGTCTTGTCCCAAGGCCTCCCGTGCCCACGTTGACTCACAGCCCCAGCCCCCCTCCCCCTCTTGAGAGCACAGGCTTAGGGTTGAGAATCCATTGCGTTTCCCTATTTGAATCAAAACATGGAAATCCACAGGAGATTCGCAGACTCCCAGGGGCACCAAGCGGGACACTGACCAACACCGAAGGAACTATTGGTCACTGGAGGTGGGATGTGGAGTAGCTGGGGTGGGGGGAGGGCCAAAAGGGGGCACAGTCTCCCCCACCCCCCACTCCACCCTCTTCTGCAGATGGAGACCCCATAGCCACCCCAGCTCATGTGTCTAGAGCCGACAGTGACCATGAGCAGACATTGAACTGTTGGATTGTGTGTCTGAGGGCCTGTGTGGGGCCCCAGGCTAGCACCGCCCCTGGGCTCCATGAGGGCCTGGAGCTGCTCTGAAAATGCAGGAAATGTGGGGGGGGGTTCAGAGTACAAGCCAGGAACGGAAGTGGGGAGCGGAAGAAGGAAGGTATGATAGACACTTTGTAAACATACTCAGGGTCTAAATCCTCTTGGATGGCTTTTGCCAGGCCAAATGAATCTAGATATGTATCCATTTCTTAAGAGAGTTTCCAATTTACATTAATACAATGTTCACAGTATTCTCTAGTGAGCCTCTGGATGTCAGTGATATTTGTTGTGCTAGCCCCATTTTCATCTCTAATTTTATTAATTTGAGTCTCCCCCCCCCACCCCCTTCTAGTCAGTTTGGCTAAGAGCTTATCCATCTTATTTACTGTTGTTTCATTGATGCTTTGTAATATTCATAGCCTCCATTTCATTAATTTCTAGGCCCATCTTTGTTATTTCACTCCACCTGCTAATTTTGGGTTTGGCCAATGATTGTCACTGAGATGGATTTCTGTAGGCCACAACTGCTTGCATCTTGCCTTTTGATCCAGCCTACCTTCTTTGTGTCTTGATTGAATAATCGAAACTATTAACATCCAGTGTTCATTTGGAAGGTTTGTAGGATTTCAGGAGATCTTTGCTTTTCTAATTCACATTTGCCAATGTACTCCTCTAGTGGGATTTGTTCTTTCCTATATTTCCTGTTTGTGTTTGCCTTCTTCAATGTATAGAATTCCTCTATGTGTCTTCTGTCGTACTGGTTAGCAGTAATGGATTCCTTTAGGTTTGTGTGTGTGTGTGTGTGTGTGTGTGTGTGTGTGTGTGTGTGTGTGTGTGTGTGTTTGTTTTAAATCACAGGTGGTTTTATTTTCTGAATGATGAATGATGGTTTTACAGAATGCATTAGTCCAGGCTGGCATTTATTTTCTTTTTAATTTATTTATCTATTTTTATTGTAAATGTGACATACAAAGGGTTGCAGTTACATAAATCAGGTAATGAGTACATTTCTCTTTTTAAAATTTTATTGTAAAGATGCTGTACAGAGGGGTTATAGTTACAGATTAAGGCAATGAATACATTTCTTGTCAAACATTGTTACCCACTCCATTGTTTTTTTTCTCCCCACTATCCCTTTCCTCCCCATTGTCCCCTGAATGTATTTCTTTTTGAACAGTGTCATTGTTCCCTCAGTTTCTCCCAGTTTTCCCCCTCCTCCACAAGTTGTACAGTTCATTTTCAACATAGTATGTGGCGCGTATCACTGCTCCATTTGTTCACCTTTTGCCTCACCATTTCTTAACCTCCAGACAACAGATAAACTTACATACAATACGAAAGGTACAGAAGTAAAGAACAGGACAAAGGAGAAAACAAAAGCGAAATAGTAACAATTAAAAAAACTCGTTTCCATTTCTTGGCATGTCTGGCAGTTATTTTTTTTTCAGGGCTTGGAATGTATCATTTCATGACCTCCTTGCTTGTCAAGTTTCTGTTGTTTTGATGAGTTTGACTTTATTGTTTCTCATAGCTTTCCATATACTTTCTTTCTACTTCTGCAGTTTGCTCTCTGTATATTTAGTGTTTTCATTATGGTATGCATAGGGCTATTTCTTTCCTGATCTTTGCATGCCTGGCGTTCTCAAAGCCTTTTATGCCTGTGACCCTGTCTTTCCCAGGTTTGGGGAGTTTTCTGCTAATATTTCCTTGAGTATGTTTTTTTCTATGCTTTTACCTTATATCTCTTCTCCTTCCTCTCTACCCATAATTTGTAGGTTTGGTCTCTTGATGGTGTCCCAGAGGTTTTGTGTGTACCATTCTTGTTTTCCTAGTACCTTGCCTGTCTCTTTGATCTAATTCCTCTACCTTGTCATTGACAATGAGCAATTTGCATACAGACTCTGAAGATGGAGCTCCATGTCAGCCTTTCTCTACCTTCCAAGTGGGCTGGTTTCCCAGGGACCCGAGGCTGTAGCAAAATCATCACTTCAAGCCTAGTGGCTTAGGCCAGGCACTGTGAATTCCCTCCCCCGTGGGTGCTGAGGTCAGCCTCCCCTGCAGTCAGTGATCCTCAGAGCCACCTCTGAGGATGAGCGTGATGCTGGGGCAGCCATGCTGGCCTTCCTTCCCTTGTCATACATGTTGTCTGTGCCCTCTGCTCCAGGTATTTGTCAGGATCTTTCCCCTGCAAGCCTCAGCCTCTCCACCTCCCTTCCTCAACTCTCCCAGCTCATCTCTGAGAGGCCAGTGTGTCTTTGTGGGGCCTGAAAACTTCAGGAATTTAGGGGTCTTTCCTCAAGAGCAAGAAGATACCCCTATCTTCTGCAAATGGCATCATGGCAGAATTGCTTCCCCTCTGGCTTGAGGGTTCTCCTGTTCTGGAATCTTCCTGAGGCTCCAGAGTTTCCTGTAGATGGCAGTGTGGAGTATCTGCCTGTACAAAATAAGCCCATGGGAAGAGGACGGGGGAAGGGTGTGCACCCATTGGACAGATGGGAAAACCGAGGCTTAGAGACTCGATCCCTTTGACCAGGTCTCCCAGCCATTATATCTTTCCAGGCTCTTGGGTCTCAGATTTCCCTGTCTTGGGCACCGTTCCCTGGGCTTCCTGTCCTGCCTCATACTGTACCATTACCTTGTAGGCTACAGGCAGGCTGGTCCGTCCACCCTGGTGCCCAGACAGACAGACAGAGGAAGCAAGAAGAGCTGACTGATGAGGAGAAGGAAATCATCAACAGAGTCATTGCTCGGGCAGAGAAGATGGAAGAGATGGAGCAGGAGAGAATTGGGTGAGGTCATACCCCCTCCCCAGGCTGCTGAGGCAGGGGCCAGGGCAGCAGTGTCGGATGGGCTGGGATGATCAGTGCCTTTGTCGTCTGTGACTTGTAGGGCCTGGAATCTTTGCTTTATGAGGTGGGCGGGGAAGAGCAGGAAGAAGAGAAAGGATAAAGGAGAGAGTAGGATGGTTGAGGTGCTTCATGTCAGGGGGGTGTGGAAGAAGAGGGAGGAGAGGTCTGGGGACAGGGGATCAAGAGACTGTCCTGGCAGGCTCAGAGATGTGCAGTGGGCATGAGCCTGGGCCCTTAGGGGATGATGGCTGCGGAGAGTAATTCTCTGGCTGTTGGACAGAGTCAAAGGACAGTGGTTCACACTTGCATGCAAAAAACTAAAGCTGAGGGGCTGGGAAGGTGGCTCAGTGGTAGTGTGCTTGCCTTGCATGCATGAGGCCCTGGGTTCGATTCCTCAGCACCACATAAGCAGAAAAAGCTGGAAGTAGTGCTGTGGCTCAAGTGGTAGCAGACACCATGACTGGCAAAAAAAACAAAAACAAAAACAAAAACAACAACAAAAAACTAAAGCTGATTGTATGTGTGCTCAGGTGCATGCATGCGTGTGAGGGGGGGGGTATTACTGAGGACTGAATAGGGCTTTGGGTAGTAGCTAGGATTACAGGTGTGTGCCACGATGCCCAGCTTAAAATTGATCTTACAGCGAGAATAGCATAGTGGTTTCCAGCGGCTGAGAACAAAGAGGAGGGGGATGGAGAGTGGAGAGTTACTGGGTCAAGGGTGCTAGCAGAGTAGGAAGAATGACTTCTAACATTTTACTGCACAGCTGGGTTGGTAACTCACTGAGTACTTCAAAATAGCGAACGGAGAGGATTTTCAGTAATTAATGGTAAATGTTTCAGGTGCTAAACCTGTCAGTTACCACAGTCATTATGTGTTATATTCATGTATTCAAATGTCACACTGTGCCCCGCAAATATGTACAATTCTGTATCCATTAGAGAGAGTCAGCCAGAGAGCGCATATCTGCAGTGAAGGTAGCGAGAGCTGGAGAGATGGATTCTGTGAGCACTGGAATCCGAGGCGCCTTTGCCTCTCTGAATCCTGGCTTGCTCACTGGCTGGAGGAGAAGACAGGAATCCCGCCACCAACTTCCGGTGAAGGGTTCAGTGAGGTTATGTGTGTCCAGACCTCGGCTGGGCTCCGGGACTCGTCTGTGTTCAGGAAAAGGGAGGAAGACAGGAAGGGGGGCTCGGGGATAGTTTGTGTGTGTGGAAGAGACACGAGGTGTGGTAGAAGCATGTGTGATGTGTGCAAGGACCGCGCTGGAGAGAAACGGGGGGGGGTGTGAACGGGCTGGAGAGTGGGCGCTGGGAAATGGGGCGACCACCTGTGCGGGTTACTCTCCACAGGGTGATTTTGAGCATCACGTGTCACTCTCATGCGGCGGACAGTAGGGGGGAAGTTCCGATAGTGTTCACTGCAGGCAAGGCCGGGTAGTTGCCCAGCCAAGTAGTAAGTATGAAGAGCATGCCAATATCTTTTCCACACCTTGTGGCCAAGTAGGTGGGAAATTTAGAATCTTTCCAGGAACCAATTTCCCAGGAAAGCACCCTGATTATTTGGCTTATATTGGGTGCTATCCTGATGCAATCACTGCAGTCAGAGTCCAGATTCCCAGGAAAATATGTCGATTGGCTGGCTTCTATCCAGCGCTATCTTTTGTCCAATCAGCTGCAGCCAGGGTCCTATCCCCCAGTCAGCTGCAGCCAGGGTCCTATCCCCCAGTCAGCTGCAGCCAGGGTCCTATCCCCAGTCAGCTGCAGCCAGGGTCCCAGGCTCAGTGTGAGGCAGCTTCCGGAGGTGAAGCTATGGGGATCCCCATGGACATAGCAGATCCTAGCTGGAACATTCCAACATAGAGTTGGTGGGGTCCCTGCCCACTCCCCCCATGATTTAGCATGCTCCCACCGAGCTGGTGGCATGGTGGCCGACACAGACGTGGGCTTCCACAGTTAAGAGAAACCTGGGTTCAAATTCCACCTCTGTCCCTTTGGCACCTCACCTCCCCGTGCCTCCATTTCCTCGTCTGCAAAGTGGGGGTAATATTAGCACACCCTTCTTGGCGAGTACTCGGTTAGCATGCAGAGCATTCTTGCAGAGCCCACAGTCAGTGAAGCATGGCAGCTATTTCGCAGTACGTTTAAGAAGAAAAACAAGGTTCGTTTATGACATTCTCTGGCGCCTCTCTGGTCCACAATTGTGCCCGAGACTCCAGTTTGGCAAGCGTCCCCTGTCATCCCACAGCCTCTGGCTTCCCCTGAAGGAGACTTGAGAGGCGTCCAGGGACGCAGGGCCAAACCCACACCGACAGGAGGTACCTTTGTTGAGATTTGCTGGCATGGAGGATCAGCCCCCAGAAGATTCTAGATGTAGCTCTTTCTCTGCAGTCTCCCAACAGCCAAGGCTGGCTGGCAGCATTCCCAGAGGCAAGCCCGCTATCTGTGTCTGCTAAGCGCCTGCCTGCCCTCATTCCTGTTTCACCTACCCTCCCTGGAACAGAATCAGAGCAGAGGCAGATGAAAGCCAGGTAGAGCATCTCGTGCGAAGCAGGAGGGCGGAGGGGCGTGGCTCAAGTGACAGAGCTCCTGCCTTGCAAGTGGAGGACCTCATACCACCGAGAGAGAGAGAGAGAGAGAGAGAGAGAGAGAGAGAGAGAGAGAGAGAGAGAGAGAGAGAGAGAGAGAGAGAGAGAGAGAGAGAGAGAGAGAGATCTTTTGCCAAGTATGGTAGTTCAGGTCCGTAATCCCAGCTACTCAGAAGCTGGGCATGGTGGTACATACTTGATGTCCCAGCTAGTGAAAGAAGAGGTGGAAGTCCAGGCCACTCTGGTAAAAATCGAGACCCTATCTGAAAATTAAAGCCTAAAGGCTTGGGGTGTGTCTCAAGTGGAAGAGCAGCCGCCTGGCAACTGTGAGACCCTGTGTTCAAACCCCAGTGCCACCAATAATCATAATGAACGGTAAGACTGCAAACAGCGCCGTCGGGCCCCGCTGCAGAAACCTGAGGCTCTTAGATCCATGAGATTGGAGGGGGGCTCATTTTCCTCAAATGTCACGTAGGTCACTGTGGTTCTCCAGATCCTTCCTGCTCAGCCCCTGCAGTGTTTGGGGGCAGGGATGGGAGACCCCGTACCGCATTGTTGGCCGTGCCTCAGTGCAAATGGGCTTCTCCTAAGGAGCTTGGGCCGCAGGTGTTCCTGCAGATAGATGCGGCACCCTCTGGGGCCAGGCCCCGGGCCAGAGGCCCCTGTGGTGCTGAGTTCTCCCTCCAACTATCTGAGTGGGAGCCATCTGGGCCGGGTGTAAGGACACTGTTACTGACCCAGGCTGGGCTTCAGCGCCGGCTCCGTGCCCAGCCCTGTGTGGTAAGCATCTGACCTCACCCCAGCCGGGCGCTGTCATCAGCCACACTTTGTAGGTGAGGCTCAGTCGGCCTAGCTCACCCGCCGGAGGCCACAGGGAAGGCCCCTCTGGGCTGGCTCTGGGAACAGTGCTCCTGACTCCACGAGGTACCTCCCCCTCAAGGGCTGGCCTCGGATTCCTGACCACACACCGGCCACGCCCAAGAGCTGGCTCAGGGTGAGAGGTGGCTGGGCATCTTCCGCGCTTCCCTCGGCTCAGCCCCGGGGCTGTCGGAGCGGTGTCCGTGGGGCTGGGGCCCACCAGTCTGAGGACGGAGGCCTGCGGGTCACTGTCTGGGAAGAGCCAGGCCGCCCTGTCTCCATCTTTCTTCCTGGCCAGGGCGTCTGGCAGCACGCAGGGAAGGTGGCTGCCATTCCAGGTCAGCTTTCCTAGACAGATGGACCTGAAAAAGCAATTAGGGCTTGTCATTAACCTTGACATCTAGACGTAGATGGAGGAGGATGCCGGAGAGACACGGGGGGGTGGCGGGGATTGGCTCAGACTCTGTTGCGTTCCTATTGGCTCCCACCTGGGGGACAACACCCTCCCCTTCCCCCCCCCCCCCCCCCCCCCGCCATCTTGTTGACACAGAATTGTTCCAGAATATGGACCCAGGGAGACATGTGATAAATCTCCCAGGTTGCCCTGTGTACTTAAACCTCTTTCCTATTGGACAGGAGACAGCAAGCCACGCCCACTTTATTCTTTTAAAAGGAACCCCCTCCCCCCCTCCCCCCCCCCGGCCTTCCTGACCCAGCGTTCCAGTCCTGCTGCCCACGGCCCGGGGCCCAGGGAAGGGTGCGGGTAATGGAGACACGCGTGTGTCTGTGCACGTCTCTGAGTCGACATCGTTGGGTTTGGGGGACTCTGAACCGCAGAGTTTTCTGCAACCCTGTCCAACTCTGTTCTTAGTTTTAAGGAGGAAAAAAATCTCAGCAGACCACTCACACAGCACCCCGCCCCCCACTGCCGCTGCGCTCAGCGCTCCACACGGCAGCCTCATCGCTCCCACTGCACAGGGGAAAACGGAGGCTCAGAGAGCTTACGTGGCTTGCCCAGAGTCACACAGCTCGTGGTCATGGGACGGCGATTCTTTGGTAAACCCTATTGGAATGTTCCAGAGAGAAACATTTCTCTCCTGGCACGGTGCCAGTCTATTTCCTTTCATCCTCATTTGTCCTTGCTGAGAGGCAGATGCTTCTGTTTTGTAGCTGAGAAAGTGGGAGTTCAGAGAGGTCAAGCCACTCGCCCAGGGCGCACAGCCTTTACGCTGCCGCATCAGACTTTGAACTTCCGGTATTGCCTTTGGGGAAAGCAACTGACAGATGGTTGGGGGAGTCAGAGCAGTCTCTAAATTAGACGGGTCCCAGGTATCAGGTTCTTTACCTCTGTCTCCCCCCCGTCCTCCTTCCTCCTTGTCCCATTTACCCTTGTCCGCTGCACAGTCTCTCAGCTCTGTTTTCAGGACGGGGAAGGACAGGCAGAGAGGGGAGAGGAGCCCGGCCCCACACAAAAGCACCATACAAGACACAGACATCGCTTTCCTGGCAGCCGGATGGCCGTGGGGACCTGGGCAAGTGACTGGCCTCTGGTACCTCTGTTTCCCCGCTCGGCTCCACCAGGCCAGCCAGGCCCCACCCCCTCCCGCTCCCTGCTTGGCATCCCCAGGGTGCAGAGGCCGGGGCTCTGTCGGTCAGGTGACCCCAGGCCACGGGGGGAACAGGTGCACGGGTCTGCTGCCTGACTGAGACACGGCGTGGCGAGGCTGACCGCGCTGGCCTCGCCCTGGCCTGGCCCTCTGTCATCTAAGGACAGGTCCTCAGAGGCCCCATTGGAGCCTCGGGCCAGGCCCCGCCAGGAGCCGACTCCCTGCTCACAGTGGACCATCCAACCCCAACCTCCCCAACTGCTAGGTTTTTGTTGTTGTTGTTTTTGTTGGTCGTGGGGCTTGAATTCTGGGCCTGGGCGCTGTCCCTCAGCTCTTCAGCTCAAGGCGAGCGCTCTACCATTTGAGCCACAGTGCCACTTCCGGTGTTCTGGTATTTCACAGACTTTCCTGCCCGGGCTGGCTTTGAACTGCGATCCTCAGATCTCAGCCTCCTGAGTAGCTAGGATGACAGGCGTGAGCCACCGGCGTCTGGCTAGTGCCAGGTTTAATAAACCCCAGGGTACCAGCCTCTACCCAGCAATGAGGATGAGACAGAGAGATGCAGCGTGGCTCTGTAACTGATAGTGTGTGTAAGAGAGAGAGGGGAGAAGACACACAGACATACAGACAGGCAGACAGACAGACAGACAGACAGGCAGGCAGACAGACAGACAGGCAGACAGACAGACAGGCAGACAGACAGACAGGCAGGCAGGCAGGCAGACAGACAGGCAGACAGACAGACAGACAGACAGGCAGACAGACAGACAGGCAGGCAGACAGACAGGCAGACAGACAGACAGGCAGACAGACAGGCAGACAGACAGGCAGACAGACAGACAGGCAGACAGACAGGCAGACAGGCAGACAGGCAGGCAGACAGACAGACAGGCAGGCAGACAGACAGACAGGCAGACAGACAGACAGGCAGACAGACAGACAGACAGACAGGCAGACAGACAGACAGGCAGACAGACAGACAGGCAGACAGACAGACAGGCAGACAGACAGACAGACAGGCAGACAGGCAGACAGACAGGCAGACAGACAGGCAGACAGGCAGACAGACAGACAGGCAGACAGACAGGCAGACAGGCAGGCAGACAGACAGACAGACAGGCAGACAGACAGACAGGCAGACAGACAGACAGGCAGACAGGCAGGCAGACAGACAGACAGACAGACAGGCAGACAGACAGACAGACAGACAGGCAGACAGACAGACAGGCAGACAGACAGACAGGCAGACAGACAGGCAGACAGACAGACAGACAGACAGGCAGACAGACAGGCAGACAGGCAGGAAGACAGACAGACAGACAGGCAGACAGACAGACCGGCAGACAGGCAGGCAGACAGACAGACAGACAGACAAACAGACAGATAGGCAGACAGGCGGGTGGCCAGCATCCATGTCTCCTCTCTGAATCCCTGCAGCCTCACGGCCGGCTGCTGCTCTATCAGCTGGTGGCACCCCAGCTTTTACCACCCCCCCCATTCACTTCATCTCGGGCTATAAACCCACCACGCCTGCGTCCTGGTGCGGTGGGAGTTCGTTTGTCTGCTCCGGGTGCATGTCAGATACCGGGATGTTTCTGAGGCGTCTGGCCCTCCCGAGGACCCGGGCGGAGAGGCGGGCAGCGGGCCGCCGCAGCTGGCTCAGGCCCTCGGGGGGAGCGGCTGGGGCTGGGAGCCCAAGAGCAGCGGCCTGTGCACGGGCACGCGGGGCAAGGCGTGTTCCTGCATGTGCAGCCCCCAGCGGCACGTGGGGCTGCCTGTGGACCCGTGCCACCCATGAGCATGCATGCGCGTGTGCGCTGAGAAATGAGTGCATGGTCTCTGCAGCCCCCCCGGACAAGCTTCAGGAGGCCAGGGCTGGGGGTGCCTGCCTTGAATCCCAGCACATGGGAGGCAGAGAGAGAGGCAAGTTGGAGACCACCCTGGGTAACTGGGTAACTCAGACACACCTGAGCGACATGGTGAGCCCCTGTCTCAAAACAAAACGGAATGCCAGTGCAACCGAAGACAGGGATAGGAGACGGCAGAGGAGAGGGGAGGAGAGGAGAACGGGGGAACCCGAGGTACCACGAAGACCTCGGCCCCGAGGCACACGCAGCAATGGACGCGTCCAGGCGTTTGCCTCTGCCACGCAGGCAGGGAGCCTGTGGGGACGCTCGGCCCGCAGCGACGGCTGCCCACGGCGGCCGCTAACTGCTCTCCGTGGCCGAGCAGGCGCTGAAGCCAGGCTGCGCAGACACTGCCCGGGGGGTCCCGGAGGCCCTTCTGCTGCGTTCAGAGAAGAGGGGGTGTCTGGGTGCCTCAGGCCTGCGGTCCCCGAGGGCTGCACTGAGCAGTCACAGTGCGGCTCGTCCATCTGCACCAAGCCCGGTCCAGAAGAGCCTCAGAGAACCAAGCTCCTCACCATCCAGGGGCCCAGGAGGAGACTCGAACGCGGCTCAGCCCTGCTCTTTGTCCTTATGTCTTCCAGAATGCCTTTTAATCAATGCACGGGCAGGAGTGCTTGTTGTGAGATAGTTTAGCAAGTAGACAGGACTCCTGGGAATTGGATGCTGAATGTGGAAACTGTGTGTGTGTGTGTGTGTGTGTGAGAGAGAGAGAGAGAGAGAGAGAGAGAGAGAGAGAGAGAGAGAGAGAGAGAGCGCCCTGGGGCTTGAACTCAGTGCCTGGGCGCTGTCCCTGAGATTTTGAGCCACAGCTCCACTTCCGGCTTTTTGGTCCTGCCCAGCCTGGCTTCGCACTGTGATCCTCAGATCTCAGCCTCCTGAGTAGCTAGGATGACAGGCGTGCGCACCTGCTCAGCTCAGCAAGCGTCTTCACGCAGAGTAGGTGGGCTTGGTGGGTGCTGGGCAGGGCGGTCTCCTGGCACGGCCACCCGCAGGTGCTCAGGGCACAGCACAGGAGGTGAAGGGCACCCAGCTGGCCCCCAGGACAGCCGGGGGGGCGGGGGGCGAGGTCCTCACTGCCCCGTCTCTGCGCAGGCGCCTGGTGGACCGGCTGGAGAACATGAGGAAGAATGTGGTGGGAGACGGCGTGAACCGCTGCATCCTGTGCGGGGAGCAGCTGGGGACGCTGGGCTCCACCTGTGTGGTGTGTGAGGACTGCAAGAAGGTACGGGGACCCCTTTTTGGCTCAGCACCACAGGGGCCTGGTCAGGGTGTGGGGTGAGGTGTGGGGTGGGGCTGGGGGGATGGAGCTTGCTCCTTGAATTCCCTTGGGAGGCCTCCCCCCCCAGGTCAACTGTCCCCCAGGGTCATCCTGAGCCTACTTCATCCCTGTGGAAGTCCCTCTGGTCCTCCATGAGCTCCATCCAGGATGGATTTGGGGGTCTGGGGAGTACCGGAGAACATGGGGGTGATGGATCTGGCCAGGATCTTGGTGGTAGCTTAGAAAGTTCAGTATGGAATGTGCCATACATGTAAATGTCATCGCTTTCAGTGTCTTCTGTTTTTTGTTTTTGTTTTTGCCAGTCCTGGGGATTGAACTCAGGGCCTGGGCACTGTCCCTGAGCTTCTTTGGCTCAAGACTAGCACTCTACCACCAGAGCCACAGGCACCGCTTCTGGCTTTTCTGCTTATGCGGTGCTGAGGAGCCAAACCCAGGGCCTCATGCCATGGTAGACAAGCACCGTACCGCTAAGCCACATACCCAGCCCCCAGTGTCCTCTTCCCTGACTTAAGGAACCTCCCTCCCCCCCAGCCTGTTGGACCCCCTCCCCAGACTCCACTCTTGATGCCTGAGGGCACAGGGCCTGTCTCGCTCTGGCCCTGCTGATCCCCCAGTGGGTCTAAGCGCCCACTGGCTTAGAATGGGGTGCTGGGAGAGCTTTGTCTATTCTGAAACAGCTGCTGCCATCAACCTGTAGCAAAAACTTCATGACATCTCAGGTTTTCCTTTTTTGCCTTGGCCGCCAGGAAATGCAGCCCCAAAATATAATGTCCAGCTGCACAGTTAGTTAACTTTCTTCTCCTTGGTGAGTTGTGGACTTCAGTCCTAGTCAGGGCTGTCTTGGATCCTTTGGGGCAGGAAAGAAGAAATAAAAACAGATGGACAGACAGCCTCCTCTTGTGGCGTGCATCAGCAATCTGTCTGAGCATGGGGGGAACTCAGGCCCCGTAGCAGGGACTCGGGGTGAGTTTCCTCCTCAGTGCTGCGAGAGGCTCAGGCTCCTGTGATGGAGAGTCAGATTCGAGTCAGGGCTTGAGTCCAACTGGCCTCTCTCGTGGGAGAAAGGACATGGAAAGTGCAGTTCTGGATCTTTCCATCTACTGAGAGATCCTGGGGTTCCGTGGTTAGCTCTCCCAGGCCGTCCCCTCCACCCCTCCCTGCTCAGGCCTGGCGCGCCAGTGTGCTCATCGCATGGTCATTCTGTCCCCAGAATGTGTGCACCAAGTGTGGGGTGGAGACCACCAACAACCGCCCGCACCCCGTGTGGCTCTGCAAGATCTGCCTGGAGCAGAGGGAGGTGAGTCCTGCCTCGGGCCCCCACCACGACCCCACGGCCCCGGCCGCGACCCCACGGCCCTAACCGCGACCCCACGGCCCTAACCGCGACCCCACGGCCCCGACCGCGACCCCACGGCCCCGGCCGCGACCCCACGGCCCCGACCGCGACCCCACGGCCCCGACCGCGACCCCACGGCCCCGACCGTGACCCCACGGCCCCAACCGCGACCCCACGGCCCTGGCCACACTGCAGATTGCTGACCACGCCACAGAACTCTGACCTCACCACACAGCCCTGACCACACAGCCCTGACCACACAGCCCTGACCACACCACACAGCCCTCACCACACAGCCCTGACCACACAGCCCTGACCACACTACACAGCCCTGACCACACAGCCCTGACCACACCACACAGCCCTAACCTCACCACACAGCCCTGACCACACCACACAGCCCTGACCACACAGCCCTGACCACACCACACAGCCCTGACCACACAGCCCTAACCTCACCACACAGCCCTGACCACACAGCCCTAACCACACCACACAGCCCTAACCACACAGCCCTGACCACATCATACAGTCCTAACCACACAGCCCTGAGCACACCACACAGCCCTGACCACACAGCCCTAACCACACAGCCCTGACCACACCACACAGCCCTGACCACACAGCCCTGACCACACCACACAGCCCTGACCACACCACACAGCCCTGACCACATCACACAGCCCTGAGCACACCACACAGTCCTAACCACACAGCCCTGACCACACAGCCCTAACCATACCACACAGCCCTGGCCACACCACACAGCCCTGACCACACAGCCCTAACCACACCACACAGCCCTGACCACACCACACAGCCCTGACCTCACCACACAGCCCTGACCACACAGCCCTGACCTCACCACACAGCCCTGACCTCACCACACAGCCCTGACCTCACCACACAGCCCTGACCACACCACACAGCCCTGACCACACCACACACGCTGTGTCCTGTGGGGCCAGCCCTCCATATTTCCCATGTTCCTCTTTCTCCACTGCAGACATCACCAGCGGTTGGTGTTGAGTTTGCAGGACTGAGGCATGGAGTGAACTCCTGCAGAGATGGAGGGAGTTGCTGTACCAATGTGCAGTGGAGCAGAGATCAAAGTTGGCTTATAAAGGCTGAAGCTCACCCCTTCCTCCCTCCCTCCCTCTCTCCTCAGGTGTGGAAGCGATCTGGAGCATGGTTCTTCAAGGGTTTCCCCAAACAGGTCCTTCCACAGCCCATGCCTATAACGAGGAGCAAGGCTCTGCAGCCCGGCTCGGAGCAGCACACTTTGGAACCCAAGCCGGCAGTCCGACCCTCAACCCAAGGTAGGACCCAAAGGCTGCTCTCCAGCACCAAGGACAGCTCCTGGCCAGCTGGTCTACCTGCAGCATATTCTACTGTGTGCTTGCTGCTGGATTTGAGTCAAGGTTCCTTTTCTCCATCACAGCCTGCCATTCACCTTTTCCAAGAAGGTGGCATGGGGGACCCTCTCCAGAAAAGCCAGGAAGCCAAGCAGTCTGGCCCTCAGACCTAGTGGGACATTTAGAGATCTAAAAGAGGGAGAAGTTAAAAACTCAAAATTGAGAGATCTCTTCCTCAAAAGATACTGTAAGCTTGAGGCTTACTGAGGATGGTTTTGGATCCTCCTATTTCTTCTGTCAGCTAGAATTAAATCTGAAATTAGACTAACTAAAAAGGAAAGGTGAACCAGGCGTGGTGGTACACACCTAGTCTCAGCACCCAGGAGGTGGAAGCAGATCCCAAGTTTGAAGTCAGCCTGGGCTATGTACTGTCTCCAGACAGAAATGTGAAAGATGAATCAAAATGAAAGTAGCCAAAGAGACTTATCCCTACTGTTGATGGTGTCATTACTATGGAAATATTTTTTTTCTTTTTTTTTTAGTGAGTCGTGGGGCTTGAACTCTGGGCCTGGGCGCTGTCCCTGCACTCTTCAGCTCAAGGCAAGCGTTCTACCACTTGAGCCACAGTACCACTTCCAGTTTTCTGGTGGTTTATTGGAGATAAGAGTCTCACAGACTTTCCTGCCTGGGCTGGCTTTGAACCAAGATCCTCAGATCTCAGCCTCCTGAGTAGTTAGGATGACAGGCGTGAGCCACTGGCGCCCGGCTTGAAATATTTTTTGACAGTACTGGGACTGTCTCATTTGAGCCATGTCTCCAGTTCTTTTGAGTTTAGGTTTAAAAAAAAAAAACCAACAACAACAGGCTTTTAGGTCTATAGCTTGGACTATGATCCTTCTATTTACACTCCCAGCGTGGTTTGGATGACAGTCATGCACCAGCATGCTCAATTTTTATTAGTTGAGATGGGAGGAGGGATCTCAGGAACTTTTTTTTGCCCAGACTGGCCTTAAACTATGATCCTCCTGATCTTCACCTCCCGAGTGGCCAGGATTATAGTCAGGAGCCACTGTGCCCTGACCAAGAATTATTCATTATTAAGATAATGAGTAGAAGTGAAAGGCAAAAATTTTTTTTTTAAAAAGCAATCACAGTAACAACACGTCTTAATAGGATTAGACCACTGGGACTGGCCAGATAACGTCCTGGTAATCACTGAAGGGAAAACTGCGCATGGGTGGCCTGCCTGGTGACTCCAGGGGTGCTCACAAAAAAGGTTCTAGTGGGAGCTTTCTGGGGTGTCTCCTATAAGGTGATTTCTCACAGAGCCTGGCCCAGCATGCACGCGCACACACACACACACACACACACACACACACACACACACACACACACACACACACACACACACACACCCTGAGGTTTTCAGCAAATGCTTTCTTCCTGGCAAAGCATGAGCAGTTTCTGCTCCTTGCTAAGAATCACCAGGTCCTCAGCAGACACAGCCCTGAACAAGGCACCCCGCTCAGCATCCTGAGCTGCTGGTCTCTCGGCTGCAAAGATCGTGTCGTGCAACTGTTCAAAGCTCACCCATGTGCTCCTCTGCTGCACCTGTAAAGGAACTACCACACAGCTGGGCACCGGTGGCTCACACCTGCCATCCTAGCTACTGAGGTGGCTGAGATCTGAGGATCGCTATTCGAAGCCAGACCAGGCAGGAAAGTCCGTGAGACTCTTATCTCTAATCACAGAAAAAGCTGAAAGTGGAGCTGTGGTTTACGTGGTGCAGTGCTAGCCTTGAACAAAGGAGCTCAGGGACAGTGCCCAGGCCCTGAGTTCATGCCCCAGGACTGGCAACAACAACAGCAAAAAAGAAGGAAATGCTGAGACTTGTAAGTAGGAGACAGAGCAGGGGAGAAATGGGGATGAAGCCTTTGTTTTTCTTGTCTATTTCTTTTTGGCCATATCGGGGATTGAACTCAGGGTCTTGCGCTTGCTGAGCACTTGACCCACAACCTCCAGCCTGCGTTGCTTGGATTACCTTCCAGATAGGGTCTCACATGTTTGCCTGGGCTGTGGCCTTAGACCACAGTGCGCTCTTGTTTATGCATCCTGAAGAGCCAAGAAGACAGGCGAGAGTGGCCGTGCCCAGATTGAGATGGAATCTCCCTTTCCGTTCCCCCTGAGGTGGCTTCAGACAGTGATCCCTCCACGCTCCACCTCCTAGATAGCTGGAATTCTAGATGTATGCCACTACACTGGTTCCTCTGAATGGTCTCAGGATGGGTCGATGAACCCTTCTGCGGGCTTCTTAACCAGTAATTCTCCAGACTCCACAAGACCGGTGCTTCCCATGTTTTCCTCTCTCTTCCTCTCCCTCTCTCTCTTTCCAGGTGACACTGAGGAGAGAAGGAGTCTTGGTCATAAGACAGGTAAATTTAGTCCCGGATTCCTTTTGCTCAGACCTCCATTGCCCTCTCTCTTGCTCAACCCCTGCTTCTCCTGCCAGGCCCCGGCCTGGCCTCTGCTCCTGGGCGAGGGAGCTACGGGCCTCCAGTGCGCAGGGCCTCTGAGGCCCAGATGAACACACCACCCAGGGATCCAGAGAGCCGGGACGTGGGCCATGGCGGAGGCGCTGGGGACGCCAGCCGCAGCCCGGCAGGTGAGACGCGGCCGGTGCAGGGAGCGGGAGGGATGGGCGCGTCCTCGCTCACTGAGCACCTGCTCTGTACAGTGCTCCGAGCTCGACTCTGGTCATCGTCTACGGTAGACAAAGGATGAGATTCACGACCGCTTAAAGCTCCAGACCTGCGTCACCTTGGCTGTGTCCCTCTTGCCCTCACCGCTCATGTGAGATAAACGTAGTTGGTTTTTGCCCCCCTGAGAGAAAAGCCTCCCAGCCTTATGTAAAGTGAGGACGCTTCCCTCCAAACACTCCTGTTCTTCCTTCCCTTGGCCACTGCTGTTGGTGAAGACGGGGTGGCCAGCAAGGCCAAGGCGTTGATGACCGCTGCTATACTCCTGGTGGAGTCTCTGGTCCCTGGATTTTTTTTTCTATGCTGGACTTGAACTCAGGGCCCCATGTTTACTAAGCACTGGAGAGACGTGAGCTACACGCGCTCCCAGTCCTTTTGCTTTTTTGTTTTTTGCCACACGGGGTCTTACTAACTTCGCCCAGACCAGCCTCAGACCATCATCCTCCTGCCGCTGCCTCCCAGGTGTGAACCACAACACCGGCTAACCCCGGCCTCTGAGGAACCTGTTAGTTTGGACAGATCTGTGTCCCACAGCCCTGAGAAACTTGGGCATGGTGGCATTGCCTGTGTAGCAAGGGGCACAGAGGTTTACAGACCTGAACATTCAGGTTCCATGTTACCCTCTGCTCTTGGCTTTCTAAATCATGGTCCATGGCTTAGCACCTCAGTTTCCCCTTCTGCTAGGCAAATGCACTGGGCACATACTCACTGCTGTCAGACGCAGTCACGGGCCTGTGGTTGCGGGGGAGGGGGCAGAGAAAGACTACCCATCCGTCTGCGGTTTCACAGAATGATTGCTGTGTGCTTGCTTCCTGCCGTCAAGTCTCCAGTGCTTCACACACGTGCTCGCTTTCCCTCACTACAACCTAGCATGCGGTGTGCGGTTTTATGATTTCTATAAACTATATATATCTTTTTCTTTGGTGCCCATCCTGGGGCTTGAACTCAGGGCCTGGGCACTATCCCAGAGCTTTTCCACCCAAGGCCGGCACTCTACCACTTGAAACACAGCTCTACTTCCAACTTTTTGGGGGTTCATGGGGCATAAGAATCTCACAGACTTTCCTGCCCTGGCTGTCTTCAAGCCACAGTCCTCAGATCTCAGCCTCCTGAGTAGCTGGGATGACAGGCGTGAGCCACCGGCTCGGCTATGTGCACCATATTCCATGTGACGGTTCTTGTTTTAGCCAGTGGCATGAAGCACATGCACGGGTTTGCAGAGGACGCATTCATGATCCAGACTGCAGTTCTGTGCCCACTGAACAGTGCCCCCCCTTTTCCCACCTCTGGGGGGGGGGAGCACAGGAGCGCAGAAGCCCCTGCCCTCCCCCTGTCTCTGGGAACGTGACTCTTCTCCATGCTGACTTAGAGGAGTCAGACAGCGCCTGTCTTTGCACCTGGCTTCCTTCACTCAGGGAAACGCCTTCAGGGCCCGCCCGTGACAATGCGTACCCCCGGCCAGCTGTTTTGAGTGGAAACCTTCTCAGTGCCATTGCTACGCGGTCATTTGGCTGTTCTGTACACACACCGGGTGGTCCTGTGCCTCCACCTCCCCGGGGCTGGGATTGCAGGCAGGGGCCGCACACCCAGCTTCTGAGCAGAGCAAAGGACGGGGGGACGGACAGAGGAAAGCTAGGAGCAGCCGGGGCGGAAACCATCTCCTGTGGAGATCCGGCTGCCACCTGCTGCGTGTGCGCGGCCGTGTGTGTGTGTGTGTGTGTGTGTGTGTGTGTATGTCTGTCTGTGTGTCTGTGTGTCTGTGTGTCTGTGTGTGTCTGTGTGTGCGTGTCTGTGTGTGTGTGTCTGTGTCTGTGTGTGTCTGTGTGTCTGTGTCTGTGTGTGTGTCTGTGTGTGTGTCTGTGTGTCTGTGTGTGTGTCTGTGTGTATGTATCTGTGTGTGTGTGTCTGTGTCTGTGTGTATGTATCTGTGTCTGTGTGTGTGTGTCTGTGTGTCTGTGTCTGTGTCTGTGTCTGTGTCTGTGTGTGTGTGTCTGTGTGTGTGTGTCTGTGTGTCTGTGTGTGTGTCTGTGTGTGTGTCTGTGTGTCTGTGTCTGTGAGTCTGTGTCTGTGTGTGTGTCTGTGTGTGTGTGTCTGTGTGTGTGTGTCTGTGTGTGTGTGTGTCTGTGTGTGTGTCTGTGTGTGTGTGTCTGTGTGTATGTATCTGTGTGTGTGTGTGTCTGTGTCTGTGTGTATGTATCTGTGTCTGTGTGTGTGTGTCTGTGTGTCTGTGTCTGTGTCTGTGTGTGTGTGTCTGTGTGTGTGTGTCTGTGTGTCTGTGTGTGTGTCTGTGTGTGTGTCTGTGTGTCTGTGTCTGTGAGTCTGTGTCTGTGTGTGTGTCTGTGTGTGTGTCTGTGTGTGTGTGTCTGTGTGTGTGTGTCTGTGTGTCTGTGTCTGTGTCTGTGCATCTGTGTGTGTGTTCGTGAGACCCTGTGCTCACCACGGCTCTGTCCTCTCTCTCCCCGCAGGGTTGAGGCGGGCCAACTCCGTTCAGGCCTCCAGACAGACCCCAGCCTCAGGGCCGAGCCCAGCGCCCCCTCAGCCCGCACAGCCAGGTGCCTGCCACGGGCCCCTCGCCCCCCCAGGGCCCGGCCCTCCAGCCCTCAAACAGAGAGGGGGCTGGGGAGAAGCCGCGGCCAGCGCTGGGTCCTGCGCCCTCCTGATGCCCTGGGCCTGGAGCGGGCGGGGTGGGGGGGACACCTCATCCCCCACCAGGTCTCCCTCCCACCCCAGCTCACCAGCACTGCCTCAAGGATGCCGAGGCCTGGGGAGCTCGCACAGTGCTGGGGTGCTGTGATAGGACCCTGGGCCAAGCTCTGCCCCTGGGCCTCACCCCCCCCCCACAGTCCTCAAACCTGGCCTCCCTGACCCCCAGCCCCCTAGGGGGACTCCTGCTGGGACCTCGCCCTGCGGGACAGGGGAGAGGAGAGCAGGAGGTACACACCCCCACCACACCCCCTCTCCCCTCAGGGCCCCCCGGGGCCGTCAGAGCCCCGCCAGCACCAGCAGGACGCCTTCCAGAGCAGAGGCCAGGCAAGTGCACCTCCTCCTGAGTGGCTGGGCCTCCCCAACTTGGCCTGCACCCCACTCCTGCCTGGGGAGGGCTGAGCAACCCCCGTGGCACACACTGGACCGCCCCTGGCGACACGAGCTGAGACAGCAGGCACGCAAAGCCGTACCATGAGGCTGAGCTCCGGCCCTGCTTCACCGCCTTGCTGTGTGGCCCTGGGCAGGTGGCTGAGCTTCTCTGAGCCCCCAGTTCCTCACCTAGTATAAGGACCTAGCTCACAGGGTGTCAGGGAACTGAGCAAACCCACATGTGAATACCCCGGGGAACTCACTGGGCCCAGGCTCAGGGCCAGTGACCATCACTCACGGCCCCAACACCACCGCCATTGGCAGCCATCAGAGCAACGGCAGCCGGCCCTCCCGAGCGGGACATTCCCCCGGCGCCATTGAGAAACTAAGGCTCAGAGACGTTCGGTCACTTGCCCTGGGTCCCTCAGCCCACATTCCAGCGCATCCTGCGTGGCACTGTCCACCCCCCACACCGTGTCCTGTGCGGCCAGCTTTGCCGTATCTGCGGCCATGTTCCGGGGTCCCCTGGTTCTGGGGGGACTGGAGCTGTGCTCAGAGCCGCCCCAGAAATGGAGATTCCATCATCGCGTTCCCGTCCTCTCCCGTTCTCCCTGCAGAGGGGGCTCCCAGTGACCCCGGCCACCCAGGGGCCACCGGGCCACCACGGGAGGACAGGACGGGGGCAGCCGAGGGCTTCGCCATGGCTGGAGCCAGGGAGGACCGGGCCCACCCGCCGGGCCGCTATCCCCAAGTCCCTGCGACCTCCGCCCAGCCAGCCCCCACCCCCGCCCGCCAGCCGCCACCCCCCGAGGAGGACGAGGAGGAGGCCAACAGCTACGACTCTGATGAAGCCAGTGGGTGGCACTTCAGGGAGCCCCACTGGGGGAGGGTCATCACACCAGGGGAGGGTCATCACACCGGGGGAGGGTCATCACACCAGGGGAGGGTCATCACACCGGGGGAGGGTCATCACACCCGGGGAGGGTCATCACACCCGGGGCGGGTCATCACACTTGAGGAGGGTCATCACACCCGGGGAGGGTCATCACACCGGGGGAGGGTCATCACACCCGGGGAGGGTCATCACACCCGGGGAGGGTCATCACACTTGAGGAGGGTCATCACACTGGGGGAGGGTCATCACACCCAGAGAAAGACATCACACAGGACGGGGGGGGGTCATCCACACCCAGGGAGGGTCATCACACTCGGGGAGGGTCATCACACCGGGGGAGGGTCATCACACTCGGGGAGGGTCATCACACCCAAAGAGGGTCATCATGCCCAGGAAAGGACATCACACCTAGGGAGCGTCATCACTCCCAGGGAAGATTGCCACACCCAGGGAAGGTCATCACACCCAAAGAGGGTCATCACACTGGAGGAAGGACATCACACCGGGGGAGGGTCATCAAACCTGAGGAGAGTCATCACACCAGGGGAAGCCATTACCCAGGGAGAGTCATCACACCTGGGGAAGGGTCATCACACCTGAGGGAAGGTCATCGCACCTGAGGAAGGGCATCATGAACAGGGAAGGTCACCGTCAGGGTGGGATATCCCCGGTGAAGGTTCATGCCTGGCTGGACTCTCAGTAAGTGCCAGGGAGTGTTTGTTGCATGTCTAACCAAACGTCGTCCGTCCTCTTCCTGTGCTGCCCAGCCACGCTGGGCGCCCTGGAGTTCAGCCTTCTCTACGAGCAGGACAACAGCTCCTTGCAGTGCACCATTATCAAGGCCAAGGTGGGTGCTGCTGGCCTGGGCCCCGGCCCCCGTCCTGGGGGTCCTGCAGGGGTGCGGCCCCCTCCTGGGAGCCAGGGGACCGTGGAGGGCCCGGGGAGGGGACGCCAGGCTGGCCTGGCAGCGGACATGGCCACAGCACGGTCCACTCCCATGTCTGCCCTGTGCTTCTGCAGATGTAGACATCAGGGTACAGCAGCAGAAGTGGGGTCCCAGGGGCTCCCACACCACGGGCAGCAGGGGCCGGGCGCTGCCTGGGAGGGGGCAGGGGAACAGTGCCTGAGCCCCGGAGTCTGCAGGCTGTGGGAACAAGGTCAAGTTCACCCCGCACACAGCCCCTCGCAGCCCGCGGCGTGGTGGAGAGCCTGAGGTCTCAGCGTGGGGTGCTGGGGCGGGCGCCACGCCCTGGGATCTTCCCGACCCCCCTCCTCTCGCCCACCCCCACCTCCCGGGCGTCTTCTCCCATCAGAGCCTTGGTGGTTGTGTGGGAAGAGCCAGGGGAAATGGCGTTCGACTCTCACTGTGCTGTGTCCCCAGTGCCAGGAGGGGACCCTGAGACCAGCGAGGTTAGGACAGCGGCCTGAGGCCACATAGCCTGGGAGTGACATTCTGGCAACCCTGTCCACCCGACTCCCAGGCCCTTTCCACAGCACCGCGCCCTTCTCTCTCTCTGTCTGTCTCTCTGTCTCTGTCTCTCTCTCTGGAAGAGACAGACAGAGGGACAGAAGCCAGGGGCTCTGCCACCACCCGTGACAGCCAAGCCCGCGGTCCACCGGGCCCTCACACATCACCTTCTCTCCCAGGGACTGAAGCCCATGGATTCCAATGGCCTGGCTGATCCCTACGTCAAGCTGCACCTCCTGCCAGGGGCCAGCAAGGTACCATATGGCCCGGGCTGCCACAGCGGCCTGGCGGGCACCCAGGGCTCACAGCTCGGAGCCCAAAATAGCCCCGAGCAGCAGAACCCCATCCAGGGGGCCAAGCAGAGGACCGCACTGGGCATGGGCCGGGGTCCTGGGCACGGGCCGGGGTCCGGGGCATGGGCCGGGGTCCGGGGCTGGGCCAGGGCGGGTCCAGGCCGCTGCCCCCGCCCTGTGCTCCGGCCTCCAGCGGCTCCCGCTCACCTCCGGGGCCTGCTGTCTGGCCTGAGCAGCCACAGGGCAGCGGGGCCGGGCGCACACCGCCCTCCTGGGGTGTGTGCTGCTTCATTGTGCTGACAACATGGAGGGCAGCAGTTTTTTTGGGAATATACCTGCAGGCGTCCGATGCCTGGGAAGACAGAGCCTGCACACGGCATGCACACGTGTATACGTGCGCACACACACATGCACTCACACACCCAGCCTCATTGTCTCTTCACTAAAGATGATCCCTCACCTGTCCTTAATCAGGCCCCTCCACACACACACACACCCCGCCCCATACCATCTACTGCCACAAGATCCACCCCTCCACACCCCTGCATCCGGTTCAGCCCAGTGGAGTCATTTACACACTAGTATGAGTTAGGCCCACCACCAGGCCGCCTGTCTGTGTATGATGGCCTGTCAGCCTTCTCTCTTGGAACAAAATGAAAGGATTTTGCCTCCCTCCAGGGCAACACAGGAGACTTCACAGACTCAGGGAGCATGTCACGGGGGGCGTGGGGGGGGGAGAAGGAATCTGCTTTCTGTCCCCACAGGACAGCTTGGGGATGGGGTGCTGAGGGTTGTCACCCCCTGCAGGATGCCATCCCTGGGTGCGTGCATTGGGGAGCCCCGAGGCCCTGGACACCCCCACAGGGCAGCGCCCCCACCCACATGCCCTCTAGGATGGGATTCAGAGCCTGCCACGCTGAAGCAGGCCTCTGTCTGTCTGTCCATTTCTCCGGGCTGTAGTCCAACAAGCTCCGGACGAAGACCCTACGGAACACACGGAACCCGGTCTGGAACGAGACCCTGGTGTACCACGGCATCACCGATGAGGACATGCAGCGGAAGACGCTCAGGTGCCTGCTGGGTTACTGGGGGAGGGGGGGGGAGGGGGGGAGGGGAGGGGGGACAGGCAGGGGGAGGGGCCCAGGCCCCCCACCCCCACACCCAGCCTCCCAGGGCCACGCTTTAAAACAGCCTCTGCATAGCTCCATTTTCCTTTTCACCTTTACAAAACCAAAGTATTTCTAAAGCCAGGCACCCATGGCTCACGCCTGTCATCCTAGCCACTTACTAGGCCGAGATCGGAGAATCAAGATTCAAAGTCAGGAAAGTCTGTGAGACTCTTCTCTCCAACTAATCAGCAAATAGCTGGACATGGCACTATGGCTCAAGTGGTAGAGCACTAGCCTTGAGTGACCCAGCTCAGGGACAGCGCCCAGGTCCTGAGTTCAAGCCCCAGCACTGACACACACACACACACACACACACACACACACACACACACACACACACACACACACACACTCACCCAAGCTTTTGTGTCCGTGGGGATTGCCTTCAGGATCCCTGGGGTACCAAGTCCCTCTGTAAATCTGCGCACTGTTTGCATGGAGTCTGCCCGTGTCTCCATATACTTTTCCCCTGCTGCAGTATAACTGGCGTGTGAAGAGCCAGGCTAACACTGTTGAGGGGATTTTGATGAGGAAAGGCCATACGTGTTTGGCGCAGTGCGATGTTTATTTCAAATAGTTTCCATTCGTGGTTAGTTGCATCCCTTAGTGCAGACGCCAGCCGCATGTGGCTGTCTTGCAGAAAGAATGTGCAGTAAAAGAAGCCACACATAAAAGAGGCACGCCTGTAATCCCAGCACTCAGAAGGCAGGGCAGGGGGATTTGGATCTGAGACCCTGTTTCAAAATAAGGTTAGAAAACATTAAAGATATATACTGCTTAGTTCCATTAATGTGAAGGTCACGTGCAGGCTGTGACCCCGGGCAGCCAGGGACCTAGGGAGTGGTTACTGGGAAGCCATTAAGAGAAAGAGCAGCAGCAGGGCTGCAGTCTGACAGGATGGCAGTGCCTCATTCCTACACACACCACATTCTTCCAGTGCTGTGCAAGATCCCAGCACACAGTGGGAGCTCCTGGCACACAGTGGGTGCTCCTGGCACACAGTGGGTGCTCTGGCACACAGTGGGAACTCCTGGCACACAGTGGGAGCTCCTGGCACACAGTGGGAGCTCCTGGCACACAGTGGGTGCTCTGGCACACAGTGGGAGCTCCTGGCACACAGTGGGTGCTCTGGCACACAGTGGGAACTCCTGGCACACAGTGGGAGCTCCTGGCACACAGTGGGAGCTCCTGGCACACAGTGGGTGCTCTGGCACACAGTGGGAACTCCTGGCACACAGTGGGAGCTCCTGGCACACAGTGGGAGCTCCTGGCACACAGTGGGTGCTCTGGCACACAGTGGGAGCTCTTGGCACACAGTGGGTGCTCTGGCACACAGTGGGTGCTCTGGCACACAGTGGGAACTCCTGGCACACAGTGGGAGCTCCTGGCACACAGTGGGAACTCCTGGCACACAGTGGGTGCTCTGGCACACAGTGGGAGCTCCTGGCACACAGTGGGTGCTCTGGCACACAGTGGGTGCTCCTGGCACACAGTGGGAACTCCTGGCACACAGTGGGAGCTCCAGGCAAACAGCGGGAGCTCCTGGCACACAGTGGGAGCTCCTGGCAAACAGTGGGAACTCCTGGCACACAGTGGGAGCTCCTGGCACACAGTGGGTGCTCTGGCACACAGTGGGAGCTCCTGGCACACAGTGGGAGCTCCTGGCACACAGTGGGAGCTCCTGGCACACAGTGGGTGCTCTGGCACACAGTGGGAGCTCCTGGCACACAGTGGGTGCTCTGGCACACGGTGGGAGCTCCTGGCACACGGTGGGTGCTCTGGCACACGGTGGGTGCTCTGGCACACAGTGGGAGCTCCTGGCACACAGTGGGAACTCCTGGCACACAGTGGGAGCTCCTGGCACACAGTGGGTGCTCTGGCACACAGTGGGAGCTCTGGCACACAGTGGGTGCTCTGGCACACAGTGGGAGCTCCTGGCACACAGTGGGTGCTCTGGCACACAGTGGGAGCTCCTGGCACACAGTGGGTGCTCCTGGCACAGAGTGGGTGCTCTGGCACACAGTGGGTGCTCTGGCACACAGTGGGAGCTCCGGGCACACAGGAGCTGTGGCTCACAGCGGGACTCCAGCACACAGTGGGAGCTCTCCACACACAGTAGGAGCTCAGTGTTTGCTACTTTCCTTCCCGCCTACCTCAGGATCTCGGTGTGTGATGAGGACAAGTTTGGCCACAATGAGTTCATCGGGGAGACCCGATTCTCACTCAAGAAACTGAAGCCCAACCAGAGAAAGAATTTCAACATCTGCCTGGAGCGGGTGATCCCTGTGAGTGTCCCCCTCGAGGTCCCACGGGGCGGGAGCTGCTGCCCTCCCCCGGGTCGGCACCGGGGCAGCTCTGAGGGGCGACTGAACACGGCGGTGGCCGTGTCCCAGGGGACGGGGCGTGGCTCCTAAGCACCAGGGCTGCTCCCCTCGGCCCATCACTTTTCTGAACACATCTGGGCCTAAAGTCCCATTGGCATGTTCTTCTCACTCCAGGCCTGGGCCAAGGACTGAACCCCTAGGAGTGTGCGTGTGTGCATGAGTGTGTGCACGTGTGTAAGGGGTGGCTGTGTGAGAATCACCAGGACAGAGCGTGAGTGGCAGCGATTGTGGGGACACCCCCCCCCATGGCTTGCGGGCCAGGACGTGGCATCGACCCCTGAGAAAGAACAAAGACTAATTCCAGTTTTCAGGAGCATGTCACCAGCAGAGCTTTTCCAACGTCGCTTTGCAGAGGGCTCCCTGAGATGCCTTATCTCGGGGAGGAACGTGGGGTGCCCGCATGGCTGGGGTGGCCCCCCGGGGGCCGAGGCCGCGGTCTCTGAGCACTGACCGGGGGCCAGCATCCCCCAGGGCAGCCTCGGGGTGAAGGGCGGGGTCCTGCCTCTGTCGCTCAGTAAAGGGAGAGACACAGGAAGGAGAGTCGCAGCGCGCAGCCATCGAGGGCCGCCCTGGGGCCGTAGGTGGGCAGGACAATGGTCTGGGGGCTGCCCGGATCAGTGGCTCCTGGGTCTATCCATCGTGCCAGCCAGGACATGAAGGGGGTCAGATGGGTAGGGGCTTCTGTCCCACAGGGCATGGCTGGTTCCGGTTCATTCCATGCCAACCTTGACTATCTTTCTGTCTCCTTCCTCAAGATGAAGCGAGCAGGGACCACCGGCTCAGCCCGCGGCATGGCCCTCTATG
Source organism: Dipodomys merriami (assembly GCF_024711535.1). Lineage (NCBI taxonomy): Eukaryota > Metazoa > Chordata > Mammalia > Rodentia > Heteromyidae > Dipodomys > Dipodomys merriami. Next base: position 1,505,223 of record NW_027202738.1, on the reverse strand, counting down.
AGGAGGAGGTAAGCACCGAGGGGAGGAGGCCCGAGCTGCTCCGGAGGGCGCTGGCCTCCCTCCCCTCGTCCGAGACCCCCTCCCCCACAGCTGCCCACCTGCCGCACCGCAGCAGCGGCCCCTCCTCCCTCCATGGCCCCCGGCAGGCTCGGGCTCTTCCAGCTGGGTGCTTCCAGCTTGCTCTACACCTCGGGGCCATCTGCCAGGGAAAGCCACAGATCAGAGCCAGGGCAAAGCTCCACCCACGCCTGTCTGAAAGCAGAGGGTCTGGGCCGCCCGACCTGGGGCTGGCTGGAGCGTTCTCTCACCCTCTGGTCAATGCAGAGGCCCGCCAGGTGGCTGCTGTCCGTGGTGCTGATCCTGCGCTGGTCGCATCCCTGCCCCGGGTCCACACACCCTGTTCCCCTCCCCGCAGCAGGTGGAGCGCCTGGGGGATGTGGAGGAGCGCGGGAAGATCCTGGTGTCTCTGATGTACAGCACGCAGCAGGGCGGCCTCATCGTGGGCATCGTGCGCTGCGTGCACCTGGCCGCCATGGACGCCAACGGCTACTCAGACCCGTTCGTCAAGCTGTGAGTCCGCAGCTGGGGCCCAGGCTCCATGAACTGGAGGACCAGGGGGCTGACCCCCAAGTCCTCGCACACAGAGGCCAGGGAGGGAAGGAGCCTGCCCAGGGCAGCACAGTGAAGCGGGGTGACACCTTGGGCATCAGGCCCGTGTGTCACATGACACATGCAGAGCTCTGGACGGGAGCGGTTGGCATGATATACTCCGTATACCCCAGGGAGTCGGCCGTGTGCCCCCGCCAGCATCTCAGAACCCCAGTGCCAGGGAGCAATCTGGCTTTGTCCGGGCTCATCCTGTAACCACCAGGCCCTGGCCTTAGAGAGCTGCATTAACAGCAAATCTCAGTCCTGGAGAGAAAAGAGGCCATACTCCATCCATCCATCTCAGTAAAGAGGCCACGCCCCCATCCACCCATCCCAGCAGAGGCCACACCCCTACCATCTCAGCAGAGGCCACGCCCCTACCATCTCAGCAGAGGCCACGCCCCCTACCCACCCATCCCAGCAGAGGCCACGCCCCCATCCACCCAGCAGAGGCTACACCCCCTACCCACCCATCCCAGCAGAGGCCATGCCCCCATCCACCCATCCCAGCAGAGGCCACACCCCCAATCACCCATCCCAGCAGAGGCCACGCCCCCATCCACCCATCCCAGCAGAGGCCACGCCTCCTACCCACCCGGCCCAGCAGAGGCCACGCCCCATCCACCCATCCCAGCAGAGGCCACGCCCCCTACCCACCCAGCCCAGCAGAGGCCACGCCCCCATCCACCCATCCCAGCAGAGGCCACGCCTCCTACCCACCCATCCCAGCAGAGGCCACGCCCCCTACCCACCCAGCCCAGCAGAGGCCACGCCTCCATCCATCCAGCCCAGCAGAGGCCACGCCCCTGTTAGTCCCTGTCCCAGCAGGTATTTGGCTCCTTCAGCTCTTCTTTAAAAAAACAAAAAAAGGCAAAAACTGGGGATGTGTCTCAGTGGTAGAGAGCTTGCCTTGCATGTACAAGGCCCTTGGCTCAAGCCCAGTAACACACACACACACACACACACACACACACACACACACATACACCTTCAAAATCAGTTCTGTAAATATAAAAAGCTTGCCCTCTTACAGATCAGGAAACTGAGGCACATTCAAAACTGTTCAGCCAGTGGCAACCCAAGTCAGAATCTAAACACCCCAACCCTGAGTAGCTTAAGTGCATTTTGTTTACTTTACTGCAAAACACTTCCTAACAGAGACACCCTATTGGCAAATAGGAGTGTTATGTGGACATTCCAAAAGTGAGCATTTGCCTTTGTCCACTCTTGTCTCAGGGTGTTTGTTTTCACCCTGAAAACACTTGATTCAGCACCTTACATGCACCAGGTATCGTGCCCACACTGGGGAAGAGCCTTCTAGATAAAGAAGTCTGTATGTGCAAAGGCCCTGGGCAAGGAAGGAGACTAAGGAGCAGAGGAAGGGGCACTGAGCACAGACGGCTGCTGGGCGTGGCTCCGAGCTGTGGGCCTGGGACACGGCCCTCCGTCGCTGGGCCTCCGTCCCTCTGGGCCCTCGTTTCTGGGTATGAAGTGGCCGCTCTGGCACCAGGTCCATGCTGTGGCCATTTCCTTGCGGTGGGCTTGCGCTCCACAGCCCTGCGGCTCGGCGTGTGGGGTGCCGGGCTCTCTCCTCCTGCTTCACCCCCCGGCCGCCCTCCTGTCCCCTTCCAGGTGGCTGAAACCAGACATGGGGAAGAAAGCCAAGCACAAGACTCAGATCAAGAAGAAAACCCTGAACCCCGAATTTAATGAGGTGAGGCTGCTCCGCGCTCTGTCGGGCTCCGGGAAGATTGCCAGGGGTGAAATGTTGGGTAATGGTCCCCGCCATTGGCTCTACTCTCTCCTGAAACTCAATGAGTCATAAATAAGAAACTTTACCACGTTGGTGCTCAGCGTGGGGCGCATGGGGCATGGGTGCGCATGCCCGGAAGGTTTGCCCAAACACCCCAAAACCTGCACAGCCTACACACCTCCACTTATTGGGGGAGTAGATAAGAGTTACATATTTGCAGCTTCATACGGTACCCAAAGGTACCCATCAAACCCCCTCTAGCTGAGCGTGACTGTGATCTCGGCACGCGGGAGGCTGAGATCGGCAGGCCCGAGTTCCCGGCCAGCTTGGGCTACACAGAGAGCCTGTCTCAAAGAAGCAAGCAAAAGCCGCCTCCCCCCCAGCCTGCAATGCCCGCTTTTCTCCTGAAGGAAAGAACAACGTTGCCGGTGTCTGTGTGTTACATACACACGTTCATACATGCGCACACATGCGCATGCGTGTATATATTTAAGCCCTTTTGCGTGTTTTGCCGGCACCACCCTCTGACTCCCATCCTCCTACCTCCACCTCCTGAAGAGATGAGATTACAGGCATGCCTCACGGTACCCAGCCCATGCTCCACTTTCTTGTGGTGCACAAACAACCCACCACCCACTCCATCTTAAACTACTTCCAGCTCAGAAACCCCGAGCTTGGAAAGGATCTAAAATAAATCACTGTGGACAGGTGGACGTATGATTGAGCTGCTGGGGTGCTGTTTGGGGGTAGCATTGTGGCAGTGGGAAACTGAAAACAACCTGAACCCTGAGCTGTGAGGGTCCAGCCCCGCATGCAGCCAGTGAGGGAGCAGAAGCCTGCACGCTTGGCTGATTTCTACCAGTGTTATAAAGGGAAGAGCGAAGCCGCCATGCGGTGCATTCAGTGGTATTTTGTTTTATAAAGTATCCACCCACTGGGCTGGGGATGTGGCTCAGTGGTAGAGTGCTCGCCTACCATGCATGAAGCACTAGGTTTGATTCCCCAGTACCACATACACAGAAAAAGTCAGAAGTGGTGCTGGGGCTCAAGTGGTAGAGCGCTAGTCTTAAGCAAAAGAAGCTCAAGGACAGCACCCAAGCCCTGAGTTCAAGCCCCAGGACTGGCAAAAAGCGTGGCCACACACAGGTACACCCTGGCCTCGAGGAGCTGCGTTATGGGTGGATACCTTTTTGGCCTCTTTATTTTTATTCGTTTTAACAATGAACACGAGTGAGTTTTATAATTAAGCCCAACAATTACTTTCTTCTTCTTTTTTTTTTTCTTGTGGGTCATGGGGCTTGAACTCTGGGCCTTAGTGCTGTCCCTCAGCTCTTCAACTCAAGGCAAGCGCTCTACCACTTGAGCCACAGCGCCACTTCTGGTTTCCTAGTGGTTTATTGAAGACAGGAGTCTCACAGTCTTTCCTGCTTGGGCTGGTTTTGAACCACGATCCTCAGATCTCAGCCTCCTGAGTAGTTAGGATTACAGGCGTGAGCCACTGGCGCCCAGCAACATTACTTTCTTAAATATCAGATTGTTCCTTTGTACATCACGTATATAAGAACAATGTTTTTTTTATTTAAAAATCAGATGAAGTATTCAATGTACCCCATTTCTGAAGCCGTTATCAGGAGGGAGGGGCAGAGTTCCAGGGTCCTTGAGGAGCTGGGGGGGGCGGGGGCAGGCAGGCCCGGGAGACCTGCAGTGACCTGAATCTGTAACGGGGTCCCCTGCTATGGAGCAGGGGTCTGGGCTCGGCGGGGAAGGAATCCCATGCCCACCGCTGCCCAGCCCCAGCCACTGACCTCCCGCTCATTACCCCCCCCCCGGCACTGCACCCAGGAGTTTTTCTATGACATCAAACACAGCGACCTGGCCAAGAAGTCACTGGACATCTCGGTCTGGGACTACGACATCGGCAAGTCCAACGATTACATCGGTGAGTGGCCGGCAGAGGGTGGGGTCTGCTCCCCGTCCCCACGCCCAGCTGGGCCCAGCAGGGGTGACAGACAGGGACAGCATTTGGAAGTCCACGAGGACTTCCGGACGGGTGGGTGCAGGGCGAGGGTTTCTAGAAAGTCTTCTGAGGCTGTGATGCAGGAGGGGAGGGGAGGGCAGGGGCGGGGCATGGTGGGCACCGTGAGCAGCAGTCACCACAGCCCCCGGAGGACCAGGGACCCCCCAGCCCTGCTGCTGGGTGGCCATTTTCCCGCCGACTAGAACAAGTGTCCTTGTGTCCCTCTGAGCTAACCACCTGCTCCTCTCTCCCGCCTCCCCCAGGAGGCTGCCAGCTGGGGATCTCAGCCAAGGGCGAGCGCTTGAAACACTGGTACGAGTGTCTGAAAAACAAGGACAAGAAGATCGAGCGCTGGCACCAGCTACAGAACGAGAACCACGTGTCCAGCGACTAGCACGTCGCGCCCCCCGCTGTCCCCGCCCCGCCCCACCTCCACCCACCCAGCCAGCCCAGCGCCACCGCACTCTGGTCTCTTTTCTGTGCCCCCCCTTGTCCCTGGCTGAACCCCCCCTCCCCAGCCTGCTTTTGAGGCCTCCCTCACCTTGGACACCGTTGCCAAAGACCTCCGCTCCCGATGCTGGGGCTCTGAGCGCTGCCCCTCTCTGGTCCCCCGGGGTGAGGCAGAAGGGATCCGGAGGGGGAGATGTTTACAAAGAAGTGGTTCGCAGCACCGGGCTTCCCGGGTGGTAAATGACAGGTTCTTCACCATTTGGGACTGTTTTTAGACCCTCCTGGCCTTGACTCTCTCTCTCTCTCTCTCTCTCTCTCTCTCTCTCTCTCTCTCACACACACACACACACATACACACACACACACAGTCTGTTCCCTGTATCCTGGGGGGGGGGCAGTGGGGACAGAGGGCAGAGATGGGGCATGCGTCCCTCCGAATCACACCCCCAGTGGCCAGGAGGGCTGCCTCCATTTCCAGGTACCTTCCCCCTCCCCCCCCCCCCCCAGAGCACCAGACATTCTCAATCTGCTCCATCATCTTCTTTTTTTGTTGTTGTTTTTTTGTTTGGGTTTGTTGTGGTTTGTTGGTCGTGGAGCTTGAACTCTGGGCCTGGGCGCTGTCCCTCAGCTCTTCAGCTCAAGGTGAGCGCTCTACTGCTTGAGCCACAGCGCCACTTCCACTTTTCTAGTGGTTTTTATTGGAGATAAGAGTCTCATGGGCCTTCCTGCCCAGGCTGGCTTTGAACCGTGATCCCCAGCTCTCAGCCTCCTGAGTAGCTGGGATGACAGGCGTGAGCCACCAACGCCGGCTTCCATCATCTCCTGTCTCCTCTGCCCCCCTCTCCTGTCCCCTCCCCGGAGTGAGCTCCTCCCGCCCAGCCTCTCCCCTCTCTCCTCTTACCTGTAGTCCCTGCCACACCATTGGCCTCCTCCTTTCTCATTTCTAAGGGGGCAACATAGCAAACAAGCAAGAAGATCAACCCCGGCCTCCAGCCGCCTCAGCCAGCAAACTGGGAGAAACTCAGGGTAATGAGCCCTGAGTCCCTCGGGGCCCCCACCCCCCAGGGCACCCACTTACGCTGCTGGCACGTCTGTGGGCGCAGCCCGGGACCATGGCGGCACCCCTGGAGCCCCATAGAGGAGCGGCGCCAGCCCGGCCTTCCAGGAGAGTGCGGGAGGCCTGGCGCAGGCCAGAGAGAGGACGCCAGCTCTCCGCTCCCTGCTCTGGGTTCAGCGCACAAAGCTCTTCCACTCTGTTTCCTCAACTCTCTCCCGTCGCTCACGCAGAACCACAGCCTCCGTCTCTTTCCCACCGTCCCATCGAATCATTAGACACGAGAACTCAAGGACAGGCGCTGCCCAGGGCTTTTGCTCATCCCCGATCCAGGCGGCCATTCTTCATGGGAGGCTGGCTTCAGGCAATCGTGGCTGCCCCGTGAGAAAAGCCTGGTTCCTCCACCTTTGAGGGTCACCCCGCCCCCTCGTGCTCTCCCCACGGGGGCCAGCAGACCAGCTCTCTAACCCGCGTCCCAAACCCCCATCTTCCAAAGCCCCTCACCCGCAGTTCCCGCACACGTTACGGGAGGGCTCTTTCTAAGTACCAAGCTCTCCGCCTGCCTCCAGGTGGTCACCGTCTTCCCTCCTGACCTTGATCCTGACCTTGGGCTTGGGTCCCTGCAGCTCCACTCAGCCCAGGGTTCCCCTTCAGAGAAAGCATGCTGCGGTGTCACCGGGCCTGGCGCTGGCATCAGCATGCAGCAAGCTCACGGCACTCCTGATCTCCGGACACGCCCAGCTGGTCCTCTGTCCACCCCCTCCCAGGGCGAATCTACTCCCTTTCCTGTGTGCATGCGCAAAGGACCGCCACCAGTGACGATGTAGCCAAAAATAAAGTAGGAAACCTGCGGGGTCTGTCTCTTTTCCTGTCTGGCTTCCATTAGCTCTGCCTGGGCCAGGACGGAGGCTCCTGAGGAGGAAGCAGGGTGGCTGGGTGCGTCTCAGGCCTGGGCAGGTGGGCTGGGGTAGTGTGGGAGACGCCCACCTCGGACCAGGACCCCGCTCTCCTGTAGGAGGCCTTTGAGCATCACCTGGATTTCCAAACCGCCAAGTTCTGCCCACAAATGTGGTTAAACCCTCGGGGCCAGGTGTCTGTCTGAACTATCTCCTCTACAATGACTGAAAACTCCCCTCAGGAGGATCCATTTTCCTGTACCACTAGGTGGTGCGGCCAGCCCGGGCTGCAGATGCCTGTCCAAACACGTGCCGCTCTCCCTGCGAGGCCGGCAGACATGACTGGTCCCTACAGCTTCTTTCTACAGTGCCCATGAGCGGCCCCGGATCCTCCGCACACCGTTAAAGAAACCTAGATTCCATTCTGAAGGGAGTTGACGTCCTTCCTAGCGTGGGCTGGAGGCCTGGCCGGCTCAGAGTGGCGGAGGGAAGTTTCCATGAGTGCCGGCTAATCCTGTGCTTTGTCGCCATTGAAATAAAACATTCTGCTAGAGGCAACGTAGTGTGCCAAGAAAGACCCTGTCCCCAAGTCACACCAGCCTCCTGATTGCTTTAATCCTGTCACCCACCAGCTGAGAGGCCCTCGTGCTCTCCCTGCACAGGACACACAGGCCCGTGGCCATGGCACCCTTCTAGGGCTGGCAGTCCTGGCCCTCGGGTGCCCGAGGCCTCCAGGCTGGACTGGCACACCCAGAGGCTCACAGCGCCAAACCCTGCCAGCCAGGGGCCCATCGCTCCCGGCTTTAGGAGCCAGGGACTTGTGGCTCTGAACACTCAGCAAAGTCCTAGAGAAAACATCACTGGATCTGGTGTGACACCAGAGAAGCACAGCAGGAAGTCTCTCAGCACACTCCAAAAGTGAGCTAAACAACCTGCTTACATAGAAAGGGGGTGTGGCCAGGGTGTCTGCACCAATCATAGCCGACTATACAAATGAAGGACTATGTTTGACCACAGCTGTCCTTTATTCAAATAAAAGACTGTGTCTGACCAATCATGTCCATCATGCAAATGAAGGACTGTGTTTGCACCAATCATGGCACCGTCCCTCCTGTAAATGAAGGGTCTTGCTACCATCATAGCTGTCCCTTACTTACATGAAAGACTGTGTTTTGACCAATTATGTCCTTTATTTGCATGGATGTTTGACCAATCACAGGCTAAGCTTGGTGGCTAGGCCACTGGGGAAAGCCTCCCCCTTTGGCCTTGGTGGAAACACAAGGTCATCTGGAGGTCACCCGGGGTCATGCTGTAGATCTGGGATCAGCTGTTTGGAGCAGTGGGTGGAGCTGGGCTGGGCAGCAAGCTGCTGTGGCGGTCCTGTCAGGAGTGCCCAGAGCCGCGGGGCTGGCATGAGGGGGTCCTGCCTGTTCCCGGCTCACAGGCCTCTGCTCAAGGCAGCTGGGCACCCGTGTTAATTAGGGAGTTGAACTGCACCCCCCCCCAGCTTCGCAGCCTCTTGCAAACTCGGTTTCCTCCTCCTGAAAACGGAACAGCAGTAAGTGCTTCCCAGAGCTTTCTGAGGAGTGTCATTCGGGTGCTCTAGGAAACGTCTCTGGGACACTGGGACAGAAAGTGGGAGAGGGGGGTGACAGGACAGAAAGTCCTGTGAGGTCCCGGCTCAGCAGGGAGGGCGGCGGCTGGCCGCATCCCACCCTGGCTGGCCACGCGCATTCCAAGGAGCAGCATTTGGGGGTCTGGTCTTCTGCCCGCCAAGGCCAGGGAGAAGGGAGGGGCCTGGCAGGGCCCCGTGTGCCCGGTGCACGCCCCATGGATCTGAGTAGGCACGTGGCCTCTGAAACTCAGGGAGTTCACCCTCCCCAGGGCGGTCAGGCCTGCTGGGCCCCGGCCCGATGTGCTGAGAGGGAATGTTTAGAGGTAGAATGGGCCAGGCCCTGCCAGGGCTGGTGCTGCCTGGGGTGTGGAGGGGTGGGGTTCAGAGGAAATGCTCGGGACCCGACGGGCCCCTGACCCAAGCAAACAAGGACCAGCCGCCCGTATAGTTAGTATAGTTTCCTGTTTCCCTTTCTTGAAGGACATGGGGTCACAACCTGGAAAGAACCAGATTTTCTCCAGTTGTTTCCTGGGTCTTGCAGAGGTTCCTGGTCTGGCTCTTCTGCGGTGATTTATGATTTGTGAGACCGGGTCTGCCTCCAGCCTTGCACTTGCCATCCTCCCGCCTCCAGCCTCCAGAGGGCTGGGATTACAGGCAGGTACCACCTTACCTGGCTCTCTAGCGACGGATGATGTTTGCCTGCATTTCTCTCGTTTTTAATGTTTCTTGTTGAGTTACAGTTACTGAAGGACCATTCTCACCCTCTCACACCCCCCCCCAGCCAGGTTTAACCACGAGGCCCCCACTTCCTGAAAAGACCTGCTGCCTTGTTTGGCCTGATACAGGCCTAACCCTGGCCTTACTCTTTTGCACAACCTCTGTTCCCGCCAGAGCGTTGCCGCCCCTCGTGGTGTCTCAGTAAACAGCCTTGCCTGTCCAGGTTGAGTCCGGTGTGTCCTTTCTTCTCCATTTTCCTCACAGTTACGTAAGTGTGTGCCAGTTCTGCCAGTTCTGGGACTTGAACTCTGGGCCTTGTAATCTCTCTCAGCGATTCTTTTTTTTTTTGTCGGTCGTGGGGCTTGAACTCTGGGCCTGGGCGCTGTCCCTATGCTCTTCAGCCCAAGGCAAGCGCTCTACCGCATGAACCACAGCACCACTTCCGGCTTACTAGTGGTTTATTGGAGATCAGAGTCTCATGGAGTTTCCTGACCAGGCTGGCTTTGAACGGTGATCCTCAGATCTCAGCCTCCTGAGTAGTTAGGATGACAGGCGTGAGCCACCGGTGCCCGCCATGTGATGCAATTTCTAATTTAAAAAATTCACAAGAGATTACCAAAGTTTATTTTTATTAAGTACTTGTACACAGAGGTTAAAATCCCAGCAGTCAGGTCCTGAAAGTGTACACTTGCTCTGCAGCCCCTGGCCCACCGAAATGCAGTCATTCTACTCAATGTACAATATGAGGAAACTCAAAAGTGTGATTTCTCTTGAAAAGCACCATCTGGGGGTGACAGTCCACACAAAGGTGGGGCTGGTGGCTTGAGGCAGGAGGGAATTTGGGGTGACTGAGCCAGCCCCAGAGGCAGTATAATAATCAGGAAGCTGGGTCCTTTGCTCCACCCTCCCCAGGAAACGAAACCCAGAGCCCGACCCCGCCCAGCCCCAGCAGCTAGAAGAAGAGAAGCAGCAAACAGGTGCCCAGAACAGCGCTGCCAACCGCTCTCACAGCCCAGCCGAGAATTGAAATGGACCTCCGAAACACCTCCGCCAGGGACCTAGACAGATTCATCGAGAACCATCTCCTGCCAAACACAACATTCCGAAAGGAGATCAAAGCAGCTGTCAACATTATCTGCGATTTCCTGAAGGAAAGATGTTTCCAGAACACCACCTCCCCCGTGCGGGTGTCCAAGGTGGTGAAGGTAAGCTCGCTTCCACCTGACTGGTGTGGGGGACAAGAATTCCCAGGAAGGGCTGGGAAGGTGGCTTCGTGGTAGAGCGCTTGCCCAGCAAGCATGAAGCATGGGTGTGTCTCTCAGACACATTCACAGGCTTGAGCCCCTGTGCCCAGCACCATGGAGGAAATGTTTCGTGGCAGCTTCTGAACAGTGGCTAGTGCGTGAGAATGTTAGTGATCTCTCCGAGCGCTTTACTTAGTCTCCGAGCGCTTTACTTAGGCATCACCTCGCTGCGGTGTCTTCTTCCTGCAGGGCGGGTCCTCGGGCAAAGGCACCTCCCTCAGGGGCCGCTCTGACGCCGACCTGGTCGTCTTCCTCACCAGTCTCACCAGTTTTGAGGATCAGCTGACACGCCGGGGAGAATTCATCGCCGAGATCAGGACACAGCTGATAGCATGTCAAAGGGAGAAATGGCTGGGTGTGGAGTTTGAGTTCCAGAGTCACTCCTGGGCCAACCCCCGAGCGCTCAGCTTCGTGCTGAGCTCCTCTAGGCTTCAGGAGCAGATAGAGTTTGACGTCCTGCCGGCCTTCGACACCCTGGGTAAGCAGCCAACCCTACAGGCTGGCCTCCCTCCGCAGATTCGGGAGGGGCAGTAGGTGGCAAATTGGTACAGTCTAGAGCCAGAGACATTTCTTCTTTCTTTCTTTCTTTCTTTCTTTCTTTCTTTCTTTCTTTCTTTCTTTCTTTCTTTCTTTCTACCAGTCCTGGGGCTTGAACTCAAGGCCTGGGCACTGTCCCTGAGCTTCTTTTGCTCAAGGCTACCACTCTACCACTTGAGCCACAGTGCCACTTCCAGTTTTCTGATGGTTTATTGGAGATAAGAATTTCATGGACTTTCCTGCCTGGGCTGGCTTTGAACTGCAGTCCTCAGATCTCAGCCTCCTGAGTAGCTACAATGACAGGTGTGAGCCAGCACACCTGGCTAACAGTACATCATGAAACACCTTAGTTCCCCAATTGTACCTGAAGGCACCCCAGAACCAAGCGGACCCACAAGCAAGGAATTCAGGTGATAGTTAATTTTGAGGGAAACAGCGCCACCTTCTGGTCTCAGAGAAAACTGCTACTGTTAAACCCCGCCCGGCCGGTGGGTGTTGACTCTCATTCATGGATTTGTTCCACGTAGTTTTGATCAAGTGCGATCAAATAAAACCAAAAGAAAAAAAAAACCACTTAAATTCCAAGTGGACATCACACAGCCCAGTTGGTGTGGAAAAGCTCCAGTCAGCCAGTCCCACAATGCCCGTGTTTTTTAAATCAAGGCACAGTCAGCTGAGCTTTATCTTTGCTTTTGATTTTGTAAAAACACACCTTCCCAAAAGATATTTTACGCTGGGTGGTCTTATGGGTGCAGGAGTTTCATGGTCACCAAAAATAAGGAGCCAGGTGCTGGTAGCTCAGGCCTGCAATCTTAGCTACTCAGGAGTCTGAAATCTACGGATGGAGGTTCAAAGTCAGACAGTGCAGGAAAGTCTATGAGAGTCTTATATCCAATTAGCCACCAAAAAGCTAGACGTGGAACTGTGGCTCAAGTGGTAGAGTGCCAGCTTTTGAATAAAAAAGCTAAGAGAGTTCAAGCCCCTTGACTCCCTCTCTCCCCTCCCAGCCTCTCTCTCTGTTCTCTCTCTCTGTCTCTGTTTCTGTCTCTCTGTCTCTGTCTCTTTCTCTCTCTCTCTCACACACACACACATATACACACACACACACACAAGTGAAGCAAAACCCAGCATACCATGTAATACTACCTGCTACTTGGGAAGACAGAGACAGGAAGATCACAAGTTCAAGACTAGCCTAGGCAAAATTAGCAAGACTTTGTCTTCAGACAAGAAAAGAAGGGCTGGGCCCTGGCCCGAGCAGTGGAGTTTGCCTAGCTGCACTGAGCTCTGGTTCAACTTCTACTATTGGAAACTGTTTACATATATAGTCCAGAAAATACCTAAGCCAGCGGTGCTGTCATTCTGATGAGCTCCTGTTGCTACAGTCTACGCGGCCACAGTCACGGGAGTCATGGCGATCGGGCGTCTTCCCACTCTGTTGTCTTCCAGAGCCACTGTCGCTGCCCAAAACATGACCCGCCACAAGATGACAGATAATGATCAGATAATGAAATATGATTTTCTTCCCACCGGGCCCCCTGGTCTGAGAGTCTGCCCATCCTCCCTCTTAAAGTCAGGAATCTCGTCCTAACAGGTCATGTCACCAATGACTACAAACCCCACCCCGAAATCTACATCAGACTCATCAAGGAGTGCACCGCCCGGCATAGAGAGGGCGAGTTCTCCACCTGCTTCACGGAGCTGCAGAGGAACTTCCTGAAGCAGCGCCCAACCAAGGTGAAGAGCCTCATCCGCCTCGTCAAGTACTGGTACCAGCTGGTAAGTCCCCCCCCCTGTTGACCCCCCCCCATGAGCCTGCCTGTACCAGGAGGCAGAGGAGGAGGAAGAGGAGGTGGAGGGAGAGAAAGGAGGGAGGAAAGAGGAGGAGGGAGAAGGGAAGGCAAGCACAAGTACACAGAAGGAGAGGGGCCGGTGGCCCACAGCTGTAATCCTAGCTACTCAGGAGGCGGAGACCTGAGGGTCACAGTGAGGAGTCTGTGAGATGTTCATCTCCAATCGATTGCCAAAAAAGACAGAAAGTGGAGCTGTGGCTCAAGTGGTAGAGCGCCAGCCTTGGGGTAAAAAAGCTAAGAGAGGGTGCCCAGGCCCCAAGTTCAAGCCCTACGAATGACACAGAAAAGAAAAAACAAGTATATAGAAGAGAAGAGAAAGAAGAGGAAGGAAGGGGGAGAGGGAAGGTCGGGGAAAGATGATGTAAGAGGGAAAAATAAAGAGGGGATGGAGAGAGAATCTTCCCACGCCTTCTTCCAATATTTCCTCAGATATCCCTTTCAGTTAACTAAGTTTCTCTTCGGCCATGTCTAATGTTGGGTTGTTAATGACAAGTCTCATTTTTACCTGGGGAATGTCTAACTGGCCAAATGGCTTCTAATTCCCTTTGGTCTCAAGCTCCCCTTCCCTGGAGCAGAACATTCCCTGTGTGTGTGTGTGTGTGTGTGTGTGTGTGTGTGTGTGTGTGTGTGACAGTAGGCTGCATCCTGCTTATGAAAGAAATGGACTTAGTAAAAGCTAAGCATCTCTGTATTTTTTCCTGGCTGCTCTTGGTCTCCGCAGTGTAAGGAGGAGCTGGGGAAGCCGCTGCCGCCACAGTACGCCCTGGAGCTGCTGACCGTCCACGCGTGGGAATGTGGTAGTAGCAGCACCAAATTCAACACGGCCCAGGGGTTCCAGACCGTCTTAGAACTGGTCCTGGACCATGAGCATCTCTGCATCTGCTGGGATGTGTACTACGATTTGCAAGATCCCTTCATTTCTAGCTACGTGGCCGGGCAGCTCAGCAAACAGAGGTAGCTGGCACCCTCCTAACCCCCAGACCGAGCCCCACCCACCCCTTGCACCCCCCCCCAGGGAAGCCCCTGGGAGCTGCTGGGGCCTTATGCAAATGGAGTTGCAGATGTGCCCTCCTGCACACACTGGGTGGGAACCATCGCTTGTCTCCAGCTCCTAAAGACGGTCCAAACCCCAACAGGAAACTAGTAAGACAGCTAGAACTGCAGCAGAATAACCCAGTGTCTACAGCCATCATTAATAACAACAATAAGAATCATTAATCATAATAAATTGTCCCTAGGCAATCGAAGTTTCTGGTAAGACTAACGAAGGCAAATACAAGGCAACATGACCACCTGTGCTGGTGGCTCACGCCTGACATCCTCGCTACTCAGGAGGCTGAGATCTGGGGATCACAGTTAGAAGCCAGCCTGGACAGACAAAGCCGAGCCACTCTGATCTCGAATTAAACAACAAAAAGCCGGAAGCAGACAGGTGGCTCAAGTGGCAGGGCACCAGTCTTGATTGAAAAACCTAAGCAAAAGCTGGAGGCCCTGAGTTCAAGTCCCAGGCACCGGCCTCTGCATGGTCACCGCGGGTCAAGGGTCGTCTCTAATAAAGGGAGATGGAGGCTTTTAGTACCCAGACCTGCCTGCCAGGCCGTGGGCAAGGTGTCAGGCCTGGGGACGCACCCCAGGGAGCCCCGCCCCAGCTCCATCACACCACGCCCATCCACGCACCCACCTAGCCTCGCTCTGGCCACGCCTCCAGCCACATCCACTTAGCCTCGCCCTGGCCACGCCCCAGCCTAGCCCTGCCTCCGGCCACGCCCCCATCTGGCCACACCCCTGGCCATGCGCCCCGGAACACCCAACACCCTGGGCAGCACCCAGTGCCTGGCTGGCCCTCTCCTCCTTGCTCTGCAGGCCTGTGATTCTGGACCCAGCTGACCCCACGGGAAACGTGGGTGGAGGAGCAGAGGGCTGGCGTCGGTTGGCAAGAAAGGCGAGATGCTGGCTGGACTTCCCGTGCGTGAAGACATTCGATGGGACCTGGGTGGACTCCTGGGATGTACCGGTGAGACCCCCCCCCCCCCCGCAAGTCCTCCCTGCTGTCCGTGCCCTGCCCCCCTGCACACGGGCTCAGATGCCAAGGGAATGACTGCTGGGAAGGGTCACCCTGACTTCACGCTGCCTTTGGGCCCCAGTCTGAGAGTTCCTAGCACCTCACCTCTCTGTCCATCTCTCATCTACTAAGGGGGGCAATATTAGGGCCACTCTGTATTGTCACCGCTGGGTGTGGTGGCTCACGCCTGTAATCCCAGCTACTCAGGAGGCTGAGATCTGATCATGAAGGTTCAAAGCCAACCGGGGCAGGAAAGTCCACGTGCCAGTTATCTCCAACGAACCAGCAAAAATCCAAAAAGCCAGGAGTGGAGATATGGCTCAAATGCTAAAGCACCAGCCTTGAGTAGAAAAGTCAATCAAGATTGCAAGGGTCCTGAGTTCAAATCCCAGTGCTAGTGCACACACAAAAATATCCTCTCATGACCAGCCCTGAGTTTGCTGTCAGGAAGACAGAGCCAGAGAGGAGAAGCATCTTTCCGAGACCCTTGGCTAAGGAGTGGAGGGGCAGAGGCTCGAGGTCAGCACACTCCAGGGCCATAGCGTCCTGTCCTGTCCCCACTTACTGTGTGACAAATGGGGATGACCTGGGCCAGGTCGCTCAGCTCAGGAAAGGCCCAAGAGCGTGCAGGGGTGCAGGGTGAGGCACCCCCGTGTGGCCTATGGGGAAGCAAACAGGTGTGTGGGGGAGACATTGGGGAAGTCCCTGCACAGATCACCCCGGAGGGGCTGAGGGCAGCTGCCCCCTTCCTAAAGCTGGGGCTCGCATCCACCCCCTCAGGGCCCTGGGGCGCCCAGCTCCCAGCTGGGGGGAGGGGCTTCCTGCGCTGACTCTGTTCCTCATTACAGAGGGAGAGCGCCGTGGCCCGTCGCATACTCGCACAGGAGGGGAAGGATGATGCCTGGGCCTGCACCCTCCTGTGATTTCAGCCAGCTGCCCAGGGCCCTGCCCCGTGGCCACCAGGGAGACGGGCCTCTGCCACAGCTTCCGGTGTCATCCAAGGACCAGTAACAGCAAATAAAAACAGCAGCAGATAGCATATTGTTTCTTGACTCTGTGTGTGTGTGTACACACACATGCGTATGACTCATCAAGACTTTTCTGCCCTAGCTGGCTTTGAACCTGGAGCCTCAGATCTCAACCTCCTGAGTTGGGATTCCAGGTGTGAGCCACCACACCCGGCTGACACACTTTGACTATTCATTAGAAATGGGGGTCCCTGTATCTCAGGGTTGTGAGGATTGTTCTTTTTCTTTTAAAATACTGAACTTTGAGATCAAGACCTGGAACTTGACCTGCATTGACAAACAGATTAACCATCCCCGCCCTGGCAGGCCCTTCCACGCCACCGCCAGCCACTCCTACAGAAATGCTGCTTTATAATCACTGACTTCTAGGTCGTCTGAGCAGAGCTGGCCAGCCTCCAGCCTTCTGTGACTTTCATTTCTCAACTTGGGATACAGAAGTTTCCTGTCTGTTTCCTTCTGACCTGTTTTGCGCCCTGTGGAGTCGGGGGGCAGCGGGAGGGGAGAGTTCACCCCAAGTCCTGTGGGGCCTGGGCTCATCATAGGGAGGAGGGAGCGCTGGCTGTGACCTCTGCCCTGCTGAGTGGCCAAGCCCCATCCCTCTCCAGTCTCTCTCTTCGCCACCCTCCCTGGGGCTGAGCTGCTTGGGCCTTGGGAAGGGGAGGGACGGCCCTGTTCCTCTAAACTCCTCCTCATTCACACGCGGGGAAACAGAGGCACAAGAGGTCAGGAGAGCTGCTCCTGGAGGCTGCAGCCCCGGTTTCAGTTTCCCGCGCTGGCCCTGCTGGGCATACCACGGAGGGCAGGGCCGGGCCCTGAGTGACCGTGTGTAGTCCCAGCTCTGCTGCGCTACAGTTGCTGCCCGCAGGAGCCATGGGGAGCTGGGGGTCCCAGGTGTGAGAGCTGGCCCTGGGGGGGGAGCTGGAGGGGTTCATCCAGAACCACCTGAGGCCCCAGGAGCACGGCCTGCAGCTGGTCGGCCAGGGCCTGGCCAGGATCCCTGACATCCTGCTGGAGGCGGTGGAGGTCCCGGGTGCAGGGCAGAGCTGAGGCGGGCTGGAGCGGGGACCGGGGGTGGGGGGGGATGCTCACCTCAGCTCGGTGCCCCCCTATACTTGGGCAGCTGCGGGGCTCCGGGGCCGCTCGGGCTCGGCCTGGGTTGGGGCCTGCGGAACGCGCAGCCGCATGCAGCTCGGGCCCAGGCGCGCCGCGCTTTTCTAATTTCATTCATTTCGGTTTTGGCCAGTCCTGGGCCTCGAACCCCGGCCGGGGCGCCGTCCCGACTTGAGCTCCGTGGCCGCGCTCCCCGCGGGCGGCGTGGACGCCACAGGACGCTTTGTCCAGACCCCAGGCCCGGATGGCCGCGGGCCGGAGCCTGGGCCTGGGGTAGCAGGGGTGCCCGGGCTGCCAGGACCTAGGGCCGGGGAAGGCCCCGAGCCCTCGTCCCCACGCCCTGCTTTTCACGGGGCCGCGGGGGGGAGGGGGGGAGCGGGGCCGCCGGGGCAGCAGGGCCGCCGGGCAGCAGGGCCGCGGGGAACGCCCCGGCCTTGCTCCTCTCGGCACTTGGCACCAGGCGGCGCTGTTGCAGGGCGATTCTGGGCTGGGCCCCTTGCTCCACGTGTACAGCCACCAGGGGTAATGAATACCTCGCAGAGCAAACCTGGCCCCAGGTGAAGCCCCTGCTGGAGATAAACATCCCCCCCCCCCCAGTGGCTTCCAGGCCAGGCAAGTGCGGGAGACTTTTCTCTCCAGTTAGCCACCGCCAAAAATAAATTTTTAAGTCAAATGTGGAGTGGTGGCTCAAGTTGTAGAGCACCAGCCTTGAGCACAAAAGCAACAAGGCCCTGAGTTCAAGCCCTAAGACTGGCACCAAAAAAAAACCAGAGTTCTCCGTCTGTGTGTCTGCAGCCGGTGCAGACACGGAAGCTGCAGAGCTGTCATTTACCCTGTGCCCTGAGAGACCACCATGATCCAGCCAGCCATCAGCTCCGGGCGGGCAGCGCTAGCCCCCACCCAACACGCTCCAAGAGCCTCTCTCCCCACCCCCTGAGTTTGTGCTGAGAACCTTCTAGATCACAGCCGCCTGTCTCCTTCCCCCCACCCTCCTGTATCGCCAACATCACCGCCCTCCACTGCTGGGCCCCGACCTGGCACAGAGGGGACGGGGCGGATGCGCAGGCGCGGTGTGCTCCCCTCTGCCGTCCCAAGTGTAGGCTGAGCATGACGGCCGACCAGGGCCTGGCGCGGCCCCTCAGCTCTTCAGCTCAAGGCTAGCGCTCTACCCCTTGAGCCACAGCCACTTCTGGGTTTTTCTGTGTATGTGGTGCTGAGAACTCGAACCCAGGGCTTCATGCATGCAAGGCAAGCGCTCTACCACCGAGACACCTTCCCAGCCCATGAAGTTTTTCTTTATTTGTTTGCGTGTTTATTTTTGTCAGTTGTGGGGCTTGAACTCCAGGCCTGGGTGCTAGCCCTCTGCTCTTTTGCTCAAGGCCAACAGTCTTCAGCTTTTAGCCACAGGGCCACTTGCGGTTTTCTGGTGGTTAATTGGAGATAAGAGTCTCACGGACTTTCTTTCCTGATGTGGCTTTGAACTGTGATCGTGAGAAGCTAGGACTATAGGTATGAGCCACCAATCATCTTCCTCCTCCTCTTCCTATTCCTCCTCCTCTTTCTCTTCTTCTACTATTACTACTTCTTGTTCTTCTTTTCTTCACTATTATTATTATTATTATTATTAGCAGCAGTACTAGACCTTGAACTCAGAACTTGGTACTTTCAAGGTGGCACTCTTTCACTTGAGCCACTGCCCCCCACCCCCAGCTTCTGTTATTTTTGTGGTAGTTTCATCTTTTGGCCAGGATCAGCCTTGGACTGTGATCCTCCTACCATGCCTCCTGCATAGCTGGGATTATAGTGTGCACCACCGTGCTTGGTTTATTGTTGTTACTAAGGGGGAGGTCTCACTTTTTGTCCAGCTGGCCTTAAACAAGAATCCTCCCCAGTTCTGCCTCTTTAATCAGCTAAAAATTAAGGATGTGACCCACCACGTCCAGCCTGAAAAATTACTTTTTAACAGAAGAATTGTATAACTACTGAAAGAATAACAAGATGATGGGAAGCGTCCTCATTCTGCGGCAGTCCAGCATTACCGGTGGATGAAGCCCTTAGCGGACAGGCTGAGCAGGGCTGCAGAACGGATATGAGAATGTCGCCTCTCAAACCCACAGCTCAGCCAGTGTGGTGGCACACTCCTGTAGTCTCCACATGAAGGAGGGTCTTCAGTTTGAGGCCAGCCCAGGCTACACAAGGAGACCTTGTCTCGAGACAAAGTAGAAAAGAGAAAGAAAGAAAGAAAGAAAGAAAGAAAGAAAGAAAGAAAGAAAGAAAGAAAGAAAGAAAGAAAGAAAGAAAGAAAGAAAACAAATTCTCAGTTGATGCCACTCCAACGGGAGAGAGAGATGGAGCTGTGGACGAGGCTTGGGGCAGACTGCATGCTCAGCACGTACAAGGCCCTGGACACAAAATCTACTCAGGAGGCTGAGATCTGAGGATCGCAGTTCAAAGTCAGCCCAGGCAGGAAAGTCTGTGAGACTCTTATCTCCAATAAACCACCAGAAAATTAGACGTGGTGCTGTGGCTCAAGTGGTAGAGCACCAGCCTTGAGCTGAAGAGCTGAGGGACAGCACCCAGGCCCAGAGTTCAAGCCCCAGGACTGGCAAAACAGAGCCGGGGGGAAAGGAGGGGAAGAGAAAGAGGGGGGGGACTGTGCTAACAAATTCAGAGAAAATGGATCATCTGAAGAGTTGAGGACGTGACTCAGTGGTACTAACATACACCAAGTCCTGGGTTCCACCCTCAGCAGGGTGGGGGTGGGGGTAAGAGAAGAGAGGGAGGAGGGAGGAGGAGGAGGACTGGGAGGAGGAGGAGGAGGAGGGGGAAGAGGAGGAGGGGGAGGAGGAGGAGGAGGACTGGGAGGAGGAGGAGGGGGAGGAGGAGGACCGAGAGGAGGAGGAGGAGGAGGAGGAGGAGGTGGCGGCTGAGGCATTCTCCCATCCACATGGAAATCCCACAGCGAGGCTCACGTGGCCTCCCAGGGTAGAGCAGGTGAGACTGAACGTGGTGTCTAGGAAGCGAGGTCACCAGATGGCCTGGTGTCTCAATGCCCTCACTGCAGGTCCCCAGGAGGGCGGCAGGACAGGGGATGGGCAGTGGGGACAGAGAGGCCCTGGGCAGCCCTGGCCCTGGAAGATGGTGGCGGGAGCAGGAGCCAAAGAGGGCAGCAGGGGGACCACGGAGGGGTGGATTCGCACTCAGAGCCCCGGGGAGGAGCCAGCCCAGCCCACATCTTGATTCCAGGACTTCTGTCTGACCTCCAGGACGGCAAGGCAATCAACGAGCCTTGTGTAAGCCTGCAAGTCCATGGTCACTCACTAGCGTGGCCTGAGTGACCTTGGACAAGGGCCTCTGTTGCCTGGTTTGCCATCTGAGCAACTGTGCTCGGACGCAGTGTAGAGACTCAAACAAGCGGCAAACACACAGAGCCCGGGAAGGTCCCATTCAGGTGAGTCCTGGGCCTCTCCCCGGGTCTCAGCCTCTGATCCCGCTCACCCCGGCTCTCCCTCCACCCCCCCCATGCTGGGGGATCTCCTGGTGTGTCCTGCCTACAAAACTCAACTTGTCCCTGGACAGCAGAGGGCCAGCGGGTGTCAGCTGCGTGGCCAGGGTCCGGGAAGGGAGCCCAAGGGCTCAACACTGCTGAGCTGTAAGCTCACAGAGAATCAAGTCAGTGACTCTTATATGATGCATTTTTACCATAAGAGAAAGGAAGTTGAAGCCAGGTGCCAGTGACTCACGCCTGTAATCCTAGCTACTCAGGAGATTGAGATCTGAGGATCCCGGTTCAAAGCCAGCCTGGGCAGGAAAGTCCCTGAGACTCTTTTCTCCAATGAACCACCAGAAAACCGGAAGTTGTACTGTGGCTCAAGTGGTAGAGCGCTGGCCTTGAGCTGAAGAGCTGAGGGACAGTGCCCAGGCCCAGAGTTTAAGCCCCACAACAGACCAAAAAATATAATAATAACAATAATAATAATAATAAGTGATGACCCATAAAATGCTCCAGAATAACAAGTTACCAGAATGAGTCACCAGGGGGCGCTCTGCACCCACACCCATTTCATTTCCCGCCCCAACCCCAAGCTGTGATTTCTAGAGGAGAAAGAAAGGCTCAGGGTCCTGGGGCCACACCGGCTCCTCCCTCCTCCTTGCCACCCCACCCCATGCTTCCTCCAGCCCTCAGCCCCTTCTTTCTCTGGATTCCTTCCCCTGTGTCCCCAGCTGAGGCAGGAGGTCCAGTGCTTCTAGGCTGCAGGTTGATGAAGGGCAAAGTAGCCGGTGACAGAGGAGGCGAGCGAGGCCCAGGAAGGAGTGGGACCCCCAGCAGGAAGAGATGGGGCTGTCCCATCCCGTCCTGGTCAGCCAGAGCTGGGCTTCCAGGCCTGGGCCTCTCTGGCCTCGGTTTCTCGGCTGTCAAATGGGGATAATGCCTGATGCAGCCCAGGTTGAGTTGGAACTCAGGAGTTCTTCCTCCCCCTCAAGGGGGAGCTGGGATTACAGGTGTGTGCAACCACCCTATACCCAGCTTCCATAAACGGGTTCAGACTGAATGAACCAGTGCATGGCCCCCACACAGGCCCTGAGGGCTGAGTGCCGCCGCCCACTCAGCGCTCTCTCGGTTTCAATTCCTCAAATCGAGGGAAGAGAAGAAAAAAGAAGAAAGAAATCCAGACCAGGCCTACGACATCCGTTTCTGGGGGCACAGCCTGTGCATGGGACAGTTTTAATACTCCCCAGGGAGTCTGGCGGGGAGGTGAACGTCACCCAGAGCCACAGCCAGGACTCTTTCCGGCCACATGGCCACGTCGGGTGGACTTCCTCTCCTTCCTGCCCCTTGCCTGTGCTAGTGGGGTCCCAAAAATCGCCCCGGGCCCAACCTCTGATCCACCTCTGACCCCTCCTTGGACCCTGTGTCTGGCCCTCGGAGTGGCTGGCACCACGTGGATAAATCACATCAAGGAACACGGACACGGGACAGATCCTGGAAGGCTTCCTGGTAGAGGTGACCGTGGTCGGGCTGTGACAGCCTAGGCAGGAAGTCCAGAGCCCTGGGTTCCTCTGAGCACTTCTGGTCGTTGGTAAGGAGGGTGGCACCTCTGTGTCCCCCAGAAAAGCATTGGGGAGCCTGGCTACAATCGCACCGCTGGGCGCCCCTGTGTGAGTCTCCAGGCTGTCCCGGCCCTGCCCCAGCCCGGCCCTGCCCAGCCTGGCCTCTCCCTCCTGTCTGCAGCCCGAGCTGGGACAGCCCATCTAGCTGGCCTGGAGGACCGAGGAGGACGTGGGGGGTTGCTGGAGAGACGCCTGGAGCCAGGTCACCCCAGCTCCTCGGGGGTGTCCAGGGGCGTGTGGGCCGAGCTGGACAGGCCCTGCGAGAGTGACCCCGGTGTGTGTCCAGACGGACAGTGCACCTTTCATCTTCCCCAATCTAAACACACGCAGGCTGCAGGCTGCAGGCCGCCAGGGTGAGTGTGTGTGAGGGGTGTGTGCGTGCGTGGTGTGTGTGGTGTGTGTGTGTGAGGGGTGAGTGTGTGTGTGTGTGTGTGGTGTGTATGTGTGTGTGTGTGTGTGTGGTGTGTGTGTGGTGTGTGTGTGTGATGTGTGGTGTATATATGTGTGTGGTATGTGTGTGGTGTGTGTGTGTGTGGTGTGTGTGTGTGAGGGGTGTGTGTGTGGTGTGTGTGTGAGGGGTGTGTGTGTGGTGTGTGTGTGAGGGGTGTGTGTGTGGTGTGTGTGGTGTGTATGTGTGTGGTGTGTGTATATGGTGTGTGTGGTGTGTGTGTATATGGTGTGTGTGGTGTGTGTATATGGTGAGTGTGGTGTGTGTGAGAGGTGTGTGTGTCCTCAGCTGCACATAGCTGGTGGAGAAGGGGGACCCGCTGCCCCCCACTCCCCTCCGCCCGCCGCTGACCTGGCGATTGAACACCTGTTGTTTTCAGGCAGCAGCGCCCGTCCCTCCCTGGACGTGGGGGCCTCTCTGACCCCCTCATCCGAGGGGCCCGGGGTGAAGGGGCCGGCGTGGGGGGTGAAGGGGGCCGGCGTGGGGGGTGAAGGGGCCCGGCGTGGGGGGTGAAGGGGCCCGGCGTGGGGGGTGAAGGGGGCCGGCGTGGGGGGTGAAGGGGCCGGCGTGGGGGGTGAAGGGGGCCGGCCTGGGGGGTGAAGGGGCCGGCGTGGGGGGTGAAGGGGGCCGGCCTGGGGGGTGAAGGGGCCGGCGTGGGGGGTGAAGGGGGCCGGCCTGGGGGGTGAAGGGGCCGGCGTGGGGGGTGAAGGGGCCGGCGTGGGGGGTGAAGGGGGCCGGCGTGGGGGGTGAAGGGGCCGGCGTGGGGGGTGAAGGGGCCGGCGTGGGGGGTGAAGGGGGCCGGCGTGGGGGGTGAAGGGGCCGGCGTGGCAGAGCCCGGGGACAGGGCAGGGCACTGCCGGGGTTCCGCGAGGCCACGGGCGCTCCCTCCCCCTCCCTCCCCCCTCCCCCTCCCCCTCCTCCCCCTCCCCCTCCCCCTCCCCCGCCGTCCCGCGGCTTCGCCCCCCCCCCCCCGCAGGGTCGCGGGCCGGCCCAGCCCCCAGCCGCTCCGGACGCCCCGCAGCGTGCGCTGAGCTCCTGCGGGGCGGACAGCGCCCGGGCCGCGCGGCGATGGGTGGGGTCCGGGCCGGGCCCCGATCCCGCGGCCCCCGCGCCCCCGGAGCCCCGGAGCCCGGCGCGGGGCGGCGGGCGGGCCCGGCGGGGGCTCGGGGCGCCCGGCGCGGTCTCCGCCCCTTCCTCCGCCCCCGCCCCGCCCCCGCCGGGATCCCGGCGCCGCGTCGCCGCCCGCGGCTCCCGCGTCCGTCCGCCGTCGGTCGGTCTGTCGGTCCGCCGGCCGCTGAGTCGCGCCGCCGGGGCCTTGGGAGACCGAGGGCTCCCCCGCTTCTTCTCTCCCGGGTCCCCCCGACCCCCGATCTCCGCGGGGACCCGGAGCTGCGGGGCGGAGACCGAGCCGGGAAGGGCCGCGCCCGAGCCAGGCGGTGAGCGCGGCGCGGGGTCCCCGGCGGCGCCCCGCGGGGCCGAGGGCGGGGTGCGGGCGGCCGGGCCGGGCGGCGACCCCCGAGGGGCGCAGGGCCGCGCGGGCCCGGCGGGCGCGGGCCGGGATCGGGGGGGGGCGGCGAGCCGGGGCTGGGGGGGGGGGCTGCGGGCCGCCGGGCTCGGGAACCCGCGCCCCGGGCCGACCCCCGCCCGCCGCGCAGGGCCCGCGCGCCCCCTGAAGGCCTCTCCCCCCTCCCGCAGGTCGCGCCGGACGCGCGGGCCGCGCCCCCGGCCCCCGCCCCTCTCCCGGGCGCCCCGCCATCGCCCAGGCCGCCCGGCCCGTCGTGGAGAGGGGCCGCGGGGTGCGCGGGATCCGGGGCGCCGCGGGGAGGCCGGGCCGGGCCGCGGGGCCCCGGGACGGAGCCGGGCCTTGGGCGGGGGGCGGCGGGGGGGGCGCCGGGCGGGGGCGGCCGCTGACCCAGCTCGGGGGGCCGCCCCGGGCCTGAGGCCCCCGGCCTGCGCCCCGCGCCGCGCGCCCGCCCGGGCCCCCCGCGCGCGCGCCGCGCCCCCGCCGCCGCCGCCGCCATGGCTCGGGCCGCGCCGGGCGCCGTGGCCGGCGGAGGGCTGGGCTTCCCCCCGCAGAACGTGGCCCGGGTGGTCGTGTGGGAGTGGCTGAACGAGCACGGGCGCTGGCGGCCCTACACGGCCACCGTGAGCCACCACATCGAGAGCGTGCTCAAGGAGGACGCGCGCGGCTCCGTGGTGCTGGGCCAGGTGGACGCGCAGCTCGTGCCCTACATCATCGACCTGCAGTCCATGCACCAGTTCCGGCAGGACACGGGTGAGCACCGCCCGCCCTCCCTCCCTCCCTCCCTCCCTCCCTCCCTCCCTCCCCTCCGGGACCCCCCCCCAGGCCCAGGCCTGGAGGCCGCACCCCCTCACCCTGCTCACCTGTACAATGGACACACCCACAGGCCAAAGAAACAGCTGAGCAGTTACCAGAGATGGTGTGTGTGTGTGTGTGCACGTGTGTGTGTGACGGGACTCAGGACCAGGCCCCGTCCCTGTGCTCCTCCCCCCCCCACGCACAAGGCTGGTGCTCTACCACTTGAGCCAGAGCTCCACGTCCAGCTTCTTGCTGGTCACGGGGAGATGAGACTCCACCGACTTTCCTTCCCCCTGCTCCAGGGTTGGCTTTGAATTGCGATCCTCAGACCTGGGCCTCCTGCATCGCTAGGATGGCCGGTGTGAGCCCCCAGGCCCAGCTCCGTGGGTCTTTTTTCTTTCCCCCCCTCCCCAGACCACGGGCAGTGGGAGTGCTACTGCGTTCGCAGCTGCAGGTCAGCGTGGCAGGCCGAGACTCGGGGTCCCTCCCCCGGGGACCCTGAGAGATTTAAAATGCAGAGCTGGGGTTGGAAGCCAGGCAGTTGGGCTCTGTGGCCTGGCGGTGGCGGGGACTGGTTGTGGGGCGGGGGGGATGTGGCATTGGTGGCCGGCCGGTGGAGCGGGGCATCCTGAGAGCCACAGAGGGCTGAGGGAGTCAGAGGTGGAGGCGTCGGTTGAGGGGGGCGTGCATGGCGGCCCTGGTGGAGCTGTTGGAGTCGGTGGCATTGGCGGCTGATTCGGTGGCGCAGTGGGGTGTGTGGAGAGGTGACGGCATGGTATTGGTGATGAAGTGACAGGTGGCTGGCGATGGGGACCCATGGCCCCTGTCCTGGGGCCTGTCCCCCCAGCAGGAAGCTTCTGGTGTCTTTGTCCCAGCTCCCCCCGTGCGTCCGGGCTGCGCTGCGGCCTGAGCCGGCCGTTCTGTGGCCCCGACCGTGGGCTCTGGGCTGCCCCTTCCTCCGGCCACACGTGGCTGCGTAGGCCCTGCTCTGTTGTAGTGACATCGCCCCTCAGGCCCGCAGGCTAGCCACGCATGGCGGCCGTGGACGGGAGACCCGCCATTCCTGCAGGCCTCCAGGCCCGGAGCGGAGCTTGGCGCGGTCCAAGAATATAGCGGCCTAACACATGGCTCCATTTCATATCTGTGTCCCCACAGCCCCCGGCACTGGCTGAGGTCGAGTCGCAGTGATCATTTGCTTATTCTATCCTATCATCATTGGCCGCCTGTGTGTCAGACGGTGCTATGCTGGGCAGACCTTAGTAGGAGGCCTATACCAGAAAACCTTCCGTGAGAAAGTGAACAGGGAATCATGTGGATCGTCCATTGCAGGTCGGCAAGCATAGGACAAACCAGAGGAGCTTGAAGAAGTGATGTTTGAGAGGCCAGTGTGTGGGGCAGAAGGAAACAGCTAGTGCAAAGGTCCTGGGGTCGGAAGGAACAGCTTCCATTCAAATGCATTGTGTTTGACGTGCAGTGAACAGGGAAGGTGGGGCAAGACGAAATTGGAGCAAGGAGCGGGCGTGCGGAGCAGGCGTGCAAACCCGGCTAGCCGTGGGATAGGGCTCTGAGCGTGATCCTGGGAGGAGAGGGGTCACATTGTCCAGTCCCCGCCCGCGGTCTCACAGGGAGGCCAAGAGCCTCGCAGGGACTGGGAAGCGGCGGCCGACCCTGCCTCGTGCTGCCTTGGGTCTTGGATGGTGGGGGGCAGGGGGCGGGGCCTGGCTGGGTGACCGGTGCTCTGCGGTCAGAGCTGGTGCTAGCGGACGTTGTGCGGCCTTCACTTGGGTCGGGAAGCTGCAAGGTGGAGCCAGCCCTGCCCGAGGAACCTTGGATCCCTGTCCCTCTCAGTAGCACCCCTTCTACGCTCGGCCCTCAGGGGGTCCCCCAGAGGTTCAGACTCATACTTCCTCCCCACCCCTTCCAGAATGCCAAGCCAAGGCCCACGCCAAGCCTGTTAGCCAGAAGTAGGGAAAACACTGATCTGCCCGCAGACCCTGGGAATCCGCCAGGACCCCTGGCAATGGGGGAACGGGTAAAAGACCCGTGGGGCTGGCTGGGATACGGGTGCTGGGGGGAGGGGAGCTGGAGGACACCCCAGGAGCCAAGCAGGGGAGGGGAGAGGAGGTCTCCCTCCCTCTGGGGCCACGGGGAGCAGTCTGAAGGCGCCTGGCTCCCGGCAGCCCTGGGCCTCAGTTTCCAGATCAGTGAAATGGGCCCGGGCGTCGCCCGGCTGTGGGGGTGCTGGACTGCTGGAGAGAACGGAGCCTCTTGTATTCCCGCAAGCACCAGCTGTTTGCCTGGCATCTGTGCAAGAGACAAACATGCCAAGCCGGCCCAGGCACAGACGATCACACGTGTGATCTCAGCTCCTGGAGCAGGGCTGGGGGTGGGGTGGGGTCAAATAGCAGAGCGTCTGCCCTGAGTTCAAATCAGATCCTCTCTGTTGAGAGGGGGGTTGGGGAACAGGAGGGAAAGAGAGGGGAGAGAGAGAGAGAGAGAGAGGTCCAACACCTTGAAAATGTGTTCTGCACGCAGTTGTGATACCCAGACTTGTCGAATCTGTGCTGAAATGCACAAAGTTTTGGTCTCCATTTGCTAATGATAAAATTAGCTAAGTTTCCTCAGCATAGGGGGGGCGGGGGGAGGCAGCGGCGTGGCCTGGTTTTGTGGGTGCCCAGATCGGGCAGCTGGCTGGCTTTTCTAACGGGGGGGGGGGCCGGGTCTTCTCCCTCAGGTCCCACCTTGCCCCGTCAGGTCACGTGAGACCCACGAGGGTTGGGGACCATGGCTTGACCTCGCGGGGGCGGGAGCGGGGGTGGGGGGCAGGCGGGCCCGAGCTCATGTTTTCACAGCTGCTTTTTCTGGACGGTTTCTAACTGCTGGAGCCGTGCTGGGTTCCTGAGCTGCACAGAAACAAGTGTTTGGTTTGGGGTGGGGGGGAGGGGGGGTGTCCGGTGTAGTCGCGGTTCACGGCCCCCCTGTTCTTGTGTCTCATGATCCTGCCCTGGGCGTGGGTGGCTGGCTGAGGGCACAGGTAATGGCTGGGCTCAGCCCTAGTTGCCATCCACCCCCTCCCCAAGGTAACTCAGGGCCTATGCAGCCCCGTTCCCCACCCCTGGGGGGAGGGGGTGTCTGAGGAGAGGATCAAGGGGGAACCAGCAGGGAGGATACACAGCCCACACCAAGGAAAGTACTTCCGGAACAGAGACACAGGTGGAGGGACAGACAGAGGCCCAGAGATGTGCGTGACTCACCCAAGGTCACACAGCCTAGCTAGCTGTCCTCACTGAAACCAGGCTTCCAAAAACAGATCTCAAGGATAGGAAACAAGGTGATGTTCCTGCTGGGGCTGAGATCTTTCCTCCTGCGTCTCTGGAGATCTCTGCTGGGGCCGTTGTCAGATGGGATCCAAGGCAGGGACCTTCACAGTTGCCCTGGAGATCCCCAGGCCCTGGATCCCGGGTTACAGGGCCCTGGGGAGACCCCGGGCTGGGCCTGACTTCAAGGTCAGGAAGGGACACCATGGGGACCAGCTGTGGGTCCCCGTCACAAGCCTGTATTTCTCTTTCCTCCTCTGTGGACCTATTTTTCTTGTGTGTGTGTGTGTGGGGGTAGTACTCAGGTCTGAACTGAGGGCCTCAGACTTACTTAGCTGGTGTCCTACCACTCGAGCCATGCCTCCAGCCTGGCTTTTGGCTGGTTACTTTGGAGATAGAGTCTCCAGGACTTTTCTGCCTGGATTGGCTTCGATTCAAAATCCTCCCATCTCAACCTGCGGAGTTGCTAGGATTGCAGGTGTGAGTCACCATGCCCGGCAGTAGACTTACCTGGTTGGCCTCCTGCTATTCAGACAGCCAGTGGTGGCTGTCCAATACTGGGCCTGACTCGGGCGCACAAAGCCAACAACACAACCCAGCCCCTTGCTGTCTAGGTGACCCTGCGCACACCACTTAACCTCTCTGGGCCTCAGTAAAATGAAGACTAAATACGCTTCCTACCTGAGCAGATGGCCAGGAGGGCTACATGAGATCACACAGGAAAAACACAAGAACAATCTTTGTGGGGGTCGGCTCATGTAGAGAAAACATCTGAATTCTTCAGTGGAGGGGTCAGGGACTAGCAGGAGGTCTTCCTGTGGGAGGAGGGCCTGCTGCAGGTGTCAGCGGAGACCTCAGGCCCTGGGGACAGAGGGACAGGGGTCCCCTGGGACCCACAGACCTGGAAGGCGGGGCTGCCAGCTGGTGCCCTTTAGCGGCCTGGTCCTGAGGGACCCAGAGCCACAGGGCAGGAGCAGCCTCATTAATTACAGCCCCAGGGGGCCGGTGATGGAGTGGGGGGAGGGGAGGGCTGGAAAGGGGGAGCAGGGGGGGCAGGGCCCACTAATCACCATCGCTGTCACCCCCGGCTCAGGGCACGGACCCCTGCCCCAGCTGGGAGCAGGTGGGCTGCCATGCAGGCCGGGTCCGCCAGCCCTGAGTACCATGGACAGCGCCCCGAGCCCCGCCTGTGGGGCTCAGGTCCCGGGTCTCTCCTCCTGCTCTGCCCACCCCCCTCGAGACCTGTGTAGTCTGACCTAAGGAGGAGGAAGGTGCTGGAAGCGGGGATGGCTCTGAGAGGGGCTGTGGACAGAGGGGTGATGTGGGGGGATGTGGGGCTGAGGGGAGGGGGCGGAGGGGGAGGGGCACTTGAGATGGCAGAGCTGTGACTGGTATGATCCCCATGCATAACCGCTCAGGTAGAAGGCCAGGGGTCCCCAGCCGTTCCCCGGGGTACAGGGGCCCCCGATTCCGCCCCAGCCTCTCTCCTCTCCACGGTCTGAGGCGGTGAACACACATGGCTGTCTCCCCCGCATTGACCCCACCCGGCCAGGGCCCTTGGTCTGGACATAGAATCACCACCTTTAGATTGGGCTGGTGAAACCCCTCCTCCTCCCCTCCCCTCCTCCTCCCCTCCCCTCCTCCTCCCCTGGTGGGTGGGGTAGGGGGCCCAGGACGCAGGGAAGTTCTTGACTGTGGAGTCCCAACGAGCCGCCAGGCCAGGCCGGGCCGGGGCTGCACCCGGGGCCCGGGCCCCTGCCTCTCTGGCTCTACCCATGGTGCAGGCAGCCTCCACTTCCCGGATGGCCAGTGCCAGGGCAGTGCCCGGCTGGCGCAGGCCCTGAGCCCAGCACTGACGACCCTGCCAGCTGCCAGGCCTTTTCTCCCGGTGACAGTGGCGCCCACTGCGAACCTTTGCCGCTCTCCCTCCCTGAGAAAGAGCAAGCAGGCTCAGCAGCACCGGGCCTCGGGCCTCGGGCCTCCACCCTCCGGCTTCCTCGGCCCTGGGGAAATGGAGGGTTTGTTGTGCGCAGGTGTGAGACCTCAGGCTCTGGGGTAGTGACAGGGCCCAAGTTCAGCGCCGTCTCTCCACGGTGAGTCCATCTTAGCCACGTGTCTGTCCGTCCCCCTGGGACTCTGTGTCCCCGTGTACACAGAGGCTGCAGATTCAGGTGCAGGCCGCCCTCCACGAGGACCGGAAGTGCGGGTGGGACGGGGTTTTCTCACGGCCGCATTCCCGAGCGCCTGGATCACAGCGGGCGCCCAGTCACTGCGTGAACGTGTGTGGGGAGGGCGGGGACTCAGCCCCGTCGCCCAGGGGGCCAGTCTCTCGGCCACAGCCTTGAATACTGGAGAGATCTGGGACATCTCCACTTGCCCGGGCTCACCCCGATTTTCAAGTGTGCTCACTGCTGCTTCATTCGGGTTGTTCTGGGTTTGAACGCAGGGTCTTGCCCTTGCTGGGAAGCGCTCTAACACCTGAGCCTCGCTTCCAGAGACACATTCCCAGCCGGAAAGACGCTGCGGGCAGAGGGGCTGAGGCATGATGGTACTCGGGAGGCTCGGGATTTCCAGGCTGCGTCCAGCCTTCGAAGCTGAGCCCAGGGATTTAAGGCAGGTTCTCTTGGTGTCTGTGGAACTGAGATGCGCAGGATCACGGCTGAGTTTGTGCAAGGGCCCTGAGGCTGCCCGTGGAGGCAGAGGGTAGAAACCCTGGGAACGAGTCTGGCTGTGTAAAGCTGTGTGACTTTGTGCCAGGTCTTCTGACTCGGTGCATGTAAGAATCTGAAATCATGAGGACCAGTGCCACAGCCCCTCAGCCTTCCCCAGGCAGAACTTAGGGCCTCCTCCACCTCCTCCCCCACACCCCCTCTCCCCCCAGCCAGCCTGGCAGCCAGCAGCCCACTGGGAGCCGGGGCAACTCCAACAGAGCTAAAACCACTAATGGGCTGGGGTTTAACCTAAGGAGTCCCTGAGGAGCTCGGGGGAAACCCGAGCTGTGCCGTATTGATTGACGCGGTCGGTGCGGTCGGTCCGGCAGAGGCTGCCGAGATCCACAGGTGGCCCCGCCCGGCCAGTGCCCTGCACCGGCTTCCACACGTTCTCACAGGGCCTCAGTTTCCCCATCGGCCAAGCCGCCCCGAGTTAGTCCTGGGGGGGGGCGGGGCAGCCAGTCCTGCAGGCGATCAGCCCCAAGGTAAAGGGAGAGGGTCATGGGAGGCCAGTCCAGGAGCCGCGCTTCGGCCATACCCCTCTGTTGTGGTCGAACCTCCGCGTCTCAGTTTTCTTCTCAGACACGTGGGCTTGTGAAAGCAGAGCGGGCAGGGGGCCTGGGGCTGGGGGCTGGGCCGACCAGCGGGCTGCACCCTCTGCGGGGCTCCCCGACAGGCCTGGGCCTCCGCCTCCCACTCTGTAAATGTGGGGCGATGGGCTGGGCTCCGGTGGCTCCCTCCGGTCATCCCAGCCACTCAGGAAGCTGAGCGCTGAGAAGCCTGGTTCAACGCCAACCCGGGCAGGAAAGTCCAATTAAGCTGGCGCTGAAGCGGGAGCGCGCCAGCCTTGAGCAAAAGCAGCTCAGGGACGGCAGGCGCTCGGGCCCTGAGTTCAAGCCCCAGGATGGGCACGAAAAGAAAAAAGAGACAGAAAAGAAATTGGGCGCTGAGATTGGCGTTGCAGCGCAAGTGCCGACCCCCAAGCCAGAGCATGTGTGCCTATCCCCGGGCCGGGGAGGGGGCTCCCGCAGGACGTGGGGTGCAGAGGGCCTCCCCACTGCACCCCGGCACTGGTGCTGCTCCACCCACTGCCCAGCCCCCAGCACAGCCCCAACAGGACGTCCCGTGACAGCCTCCCACGGCCCTCCTTCCGCCCAGGCCCTGGGGGGCCCCCAAGCTGAGGTCATTTCCCTCCAGGAAGCCACCCCCAAAGGGAGGAACCCCTGCTGGGCTCTGAGGCTGTCCCAGCTCCGGGAGGGTCAAGCAGGTGGCTCTGGACCCCGACCTCTGTCTGTGGGGTGAGCTGAAGGTGGAGTCCTCCCAGCATCAGGCTGGGGGGGGGGGGGGCGGGGATCAGATCAGTGCCCAGCTTCCAAAGCAGTCACACATGGCTATCCTGGAGGCAAACTGGGGTCGTGAGGTCCCCGTGGCTGACGCATCCAAGGCCAGGCCTGGACCCTCCTTCATCTACAGTGGAGCTTCATCCTCAGCTCTCTGCTCTTGGCTAAGATTTCCCCTCTGCCCCGGCCTCCACTTCCCCACCTGTAAAGTGGGTGCAATTCAGGCAGCAGCTGAGTTGAGCACAGGGGCGGCACGCAGAAGGGGCTCAGGAAGGTGGCTGGGTGCCATTTCTGCCCCCTCCCCATCTCTCTCCCCTGATTTGGGGCCTTAGTCTCTGTTCCAAGTTTCCGCTTTGCGTTTGTCTCTCCGGCTTGTCTCTCTGACCCCCTTGGCCGCCCCCCACTGGCTCCCACTTTGGTCTTGGTGTCTGTGTCTCTCCCCCCCACCCCCCAGCCTCCTCCCCAGCCAGCCCAGCCCACCCAGACCGAAGCCCCTTTACTCTCAGCTCCGCTGCTGGACAGAGATGGGAGTTTTTCAAGCAAACATTCTTGCAGGACCAGTGGGAAGGGGTGAAAACAAAAAGCCAGCACACAAAGACCAGGCCGCAAGTGGAGGCTTGTCCGGGGTCCCCGACTGCCATGGAGACGCAGCAGTCCAATGCCAGGCCCAGAGGGGTGTGGTGGGCCTGGGGGCCCCTGGCAGAGCCCCGAGCCAGGCCGGCCTTTCACAGGCTCAGGAGCCTCTGGCTCTCTGGTTCCATCGGCAAATCTAGGCCCCAGCCGCTGTCTGTGGAGGAGGGGAGCGACCAGCGCTTCAATCCAGGGCCAGGGTCTAGGCAGATCACCAGGGAGCCAGCTGCCCCGCCCCCCGGGGCCTGGTCCACAGCCAGCCTGGGTCACAGAGATGGACGATGGACAGGCGCAGGACGCAGCGGGCACAGCAGGGCACAGGGCTCAGAGAAGAGCTGCTGCCCTAATTACTCTAGCTCTCCAGGTTCCAATCCGGTTTCAAAAGGACTCCAGAGACGCAGCCTTTAATAAGTACCTGTAAACAGACTGGGAAATCGATGCCTGGTAAATAGAGCCCTAGAGGGGCTGGTGGGTCCTGGCTAGCTCCCAGCATCCTTTGCAGCAGAGCTGACCTCTGGAACCTCCCCCCTGCGGCCCCTGTCTCCCCACCCCACGTCCAGGACCTAGCTCTCCCGTCTCCCGCTGCAGACAGCCAAGTAGGCCACAGCTGCAGATATCAGATGGGCTTCGGCCTTCCTGCTGGGGGAAAGCCACAGTGAGTCTGACCTGATCCTTGATCTCCCGAAAGCCCCACCTTGGGAGGGCGGTTAGGAACAAAGGCAAATCATTTAATGCCAGTGTCTAGATACACCTGCACTGGGGGAATAAAAGCTGTGCAAGTAGAAGGCTGGGATGGAGAGGAGTGAAGTCTGAGACCAACCAGCACAAAATGGTCACGAGAGACTCTCATCTCCACCAACAAGAATCTGGACATGGTGTTGCCAACATCCCCACAGGAGGCTTAAGTAGGGCTAAGGCCCAGGCCAGCCTTGCACAGAGGGAAACCCAGTTTGAACAAAAAAGAACATAAAGGGCTGAGGATGTGGCTCAAGTGGTAAAGTGCCTCTGCCTGGCAAGCATAGGGCTCTGAGTTCAAACCCCAGTACCACTAAAATTAAATATTAAACCTGCGTAGGATATCGAGACCAGTAACTTTTAAAAGCCCTGGCTGGAGGCGATGGGCAGACACAGAGGGCTTTGTTGGATGCGAAGGAGTTCACCGTTGAGGCTGGGGACAATGACTGTGGGTGACATGGGACAGAGCTGCGGTAGTTAGCATCACGGATCGTGACTTGTCTGCCCAGTGCTGTGCAGTGCTCCTCTGCCCTTGCCTCTCTGAGGTGAGAATTGTTACCCACATTTTCCAGAGCGAACAGGGGCCGAGTGCCGAGCAAGGATTTCTCCCAGGCCCGAGAGAATTCCGAGCTGCTTTTCTCTGGATCACCAGGCTGGTCCCGCATGGCCCAGCCCTCCCCACCCTCCCCTCCCCGCCCTCCCCACCCGGCTCCGGACCCAGGCCTCTCTCCACCTTCCCAGCCCCACCGCCCTTTGCCCTCAGCTCAGTTCCTCCTTCTGCACTTGGGGAAACCGAGGCCCTGAGCGGGGAGCTCAGCACCCAGGCACAGCGGGCTCAGGATCTGGGCTTTCCTCCCTCACTGGCCCCTCCCAGGCCTGCGCTGGATGAGGGAGAAATCAGTACACGGGCGCTCAGTAGAAATGATAAATGAAACTGTACGTCAGGCCCCGCCCAGGGCCGGGTTAGTCTTCCTCTGATTGGCTGGAGTATGGCAGACACCCAGGGCTCAGCCTCTGGCCCACACCCTGCCCCTCTCCAATCAATAGCTTCAGCTCCGGGCCTCGGTTTCCCCTGCTGGCTGAGTAGTTGGTGGGTTGGGTCAGAGCAAGGAGTAGGGGTGGGCTTCACCAGGACCGCCCCCCCACTGCAGATCCCTGGGTCAGGTGCTGGGGGACCCCCCCCCCAGAGATGCTCACCCAAGAGGAAGGTCTGCACCTGCCCATTTTCCAGATGAGAAGACCAAAGTGGAAAGACATGGGGTCACCTGACCAGTCATGGACTGGAAAGTGGGGGGTACCAGGTCTTGAAATGAGGTAGGGGGTTTCCACCTGGACCTTGTGCTCTGCAGGAACTCACTGTCATTCCTGTGGCCCAGCAACTGTTTGGGGGCAAACCTCTTGGATTAGCCCCAACCCCATTTTCAACACGGAGTCACTGTGGCATAGGCAGGCTCGGGGGGCCTGGCGCGCAGCTGGGAGGCCATGGGCAGACCTGCCAAATCAATCAGTGAAGGAATTTTCCCACGCCAGCCCCAGGACTCTAGAGCAAGCCAAAGGCTCTGATGAGTCCTGCATCCCGGACTGTTAGTGGGGGTTAGCGCAAGGCTTCCCATGGGGACTGGCTCAGGGGAAGCTGAGCTTTGGCAAATGTGTAGCCAAGGTGGGGAGTGCCCCAGTGTTCAAAGTGGGGTGTGGGGGGGTGTACCCACCCAGTCAGGGGACCAGGAGCCACTGCGGGGTGTGGGTCCGGAAGGAGCCCTCTGCACGGAGCCCTGCAAATACCACAGGGGGCTGGTGTTTACCGAAGGAAGGATGATATGAACAAACAAGGATGGGACCGTGTTTGAAGGGATATAGGCCTAAAGCATGGCTGGGTGTGGTAGTGCACGCCTGTAATTCCAGCACTCAGGAGGCAGAGGCAGGAAGGTCTAGGGTTTTGTTTGTTTGCTTTGGTCTGGTCGTGGGGCCTGAACTCTGGGTCTGGGCGCTGTCCCTCAGCTCTTCAGCTCAAGGCTAGCGCTCTACCACTTGAGCCACAGCACCACTTCCGGCTTTTTTCTTTTTGCTTATGTGGTGCTGAGGAATCAAACCCAGGGCCTCATGCATGCAAGGCAAGTGCTCTACCACTGAGCCACCTTCCCAGCCCCCAAGGTCTCAGGTTTGAGACCAGAGTGAGCGATAGTACACAAAGAGACAGAACCCTGTCTCAAAAAGAAGAGGCCAAAACCCAAAGCTACGGGTACATGAACTAATGGACTTTATTCACCCGACATCGCCTCAGGTGCTGGTTTTATAGCTGGAAATAAAACAGAATGGCCGCCCAGCGGCCGTTACACTTAGCAGGGAGGGGGGCAGAAGCAGGGCAAGGGGTCAGACAGAAGACCTCCGGGATGAGGGAGGAGCAGGGCAAGAAGGGGGATGGCTGAGGGCACGGTGGGTGAGAGAAGGGATGAATGAATGAACACACAGATGGCGGATGAGTGCGGGAAGGCACGAGCAAGTGCCTGGGCTGGTGCTGGGCTCAGGACCGAGCTGAATGAATGGGGAAAGTGTGAACAAACGCATGGCCTGGTGGGTGAGCTGAGGACGGGTGCAGGAAGGCACGAGCCAAAGGGTCACACGATCGAGGGCTCGAAGTCATCACTGAGTGAATGAATGAATGAATGAATGAACTGTACCTGGGAAGAATGGGGGAGGGGGGAGAGAGGTGAGGCAGGGCTGCGGCCAGGGGCCCTGGTGAGCACATTTCCTCCCCAGGCCCCTTTGTGAGGGCCACGGCCTGAACCCCAATCCACAACCTCCTGTCCCCGCTGAGCCTGGCCTGGGGCCCCAGGACCTGCCTGAGCTGGCAGGGGGGAGGGGGAGGGCTGGCCTGTGGCCTGTGTGTGCTGATCTGTCCCCCCCCCGTTCCTCTTGACCCCCTGTCCCTCCTGTCCCCCTGTCCCCCCTGTTCCCCCCGTCCCCCTGTCCCCCCGTCCCCCTGTCCCTCCTGTCCCCCTGTCCTCCTGTCCCCCATCCCCCTGTCTCTCCTGTCCCCCTGTCCCCCCGTCCTCCTGTCCCCCCGTCCCTCCTGTCCCCCTGTCCCTCCTGTCCCCCGTCCCCCCTGTCCCCCTGTCCTCCTGACCCCCGTCCCCCTGTCTCTCCTGTCCTCCTGTCCCCCCTGTCCCCCTGTCCTCCTGTCCCCCTGTCCCCCTGTCCTCCTGTCCCCCCGTCCCCATCTCTCCTGTACCCCTGTCCCCCCGTCCCCCCTGTCCCCCCGTCCCCCCTGTCCCCCTGTCCTCCTGTCCCCCCCGTCCCCCCGTCCCTCCTGTCCCCCTGTCCTCCTGACCCCCGTCCCCCTGTCCTCCTGTCCCCCCCGTCCCCCCGTCCCCCTGTCCCCCCTGTCTCTCCTGTCCCCCTGTCTCTCCTGTCCCCCTGTCCTCCTGACCCCCGTCCCCCTGTCTCTCCTGTCCCCCTGTCCTCCTGTCCCCCCGTCTCCCTGTCCCCCCCGCAGGCACCATGCGCCCCGTGCGCCGCAACTTCTTCGAGCCGTCGTCGGCGCCGGGCAAGGGCATCGTGTGGGAGTGGGAGGCGGACGGCGGCGCGTGGACGGCCTACGACATGGACGTGTGCATCACCATCCAGAACGCCTACGAGAAGCGGCACCCGTGGCTCGACCTGTCCTCGCTGGGCTTCTGCTACCTCATCATCTTCGGCAGCATGTCGCAGATGAACCGGCAGACGCGCCGCCGCCGCCGCCTGCGCCGCCGGCTGGACCTGGCCTACCCGCTGACGGTGGGCGCCGTGCCGCGCTCGCAGTCCTGGCCGGTGGGCGCGGGCCCCGGCCGGCCGTGCTCGTGCGCGCAGTGCCTGCTGGTGGACTGCACGCGCGCCGCCTCCAACGCCGTGCTGGCCTCGCAGCGCCGCCGCGCGCCCCCGACGCCCGACGCCGCCGCCGCCGCGCGCGCCCCCGACGCCGCCGCGCGCGCCCTGCGCCCCAGCGCCACCTTCGCGGGCGCCGCGCTCTGGGCCGCGCCCGCCGCCGCCGCCGCCGCGGCCGAGCCCGCGCCCCCCGCCAACGCCGCCAACGCCGGCCCCGCGCGCGCCCCCGGCGCCCCCGACGCCGCGCCCGCCCCGGGACAGAACAACCTCAACCGGCCCGGGCCCCAGCGCGCCGCCGCCGGCTCGCGCGCCGCCATCCCGCCCGGGTAAGACGGGGCCCGCGGGCGCACACACCGCCCCGGCCGCGCGCCGTCGTCCCCGTCCCTGCTGCCCCGGAGGGTCGCCGTGCCAGGCCAGTCCGGGCAGGAAAAGTCCAGAATCTTCCCGAAGTGGAGCTGTGGCTCAAGTGGTGGAGAGCCAGCCTTGAGCGCAAAAGCTCAGGGACAGCGCCCAGGCCCCGAGTTCAAGTCCCGGGAGTAACACACACACAAACACACACACACACACACACACACGAGTTCAAGTCCCGGGAGTAACACACACACAAACACACGAGTTCAAGTCCCGGGAGTAACACACACACACACACACACCAAAACAAGCCGGGTGATGGTGCGTGGCTCACACTTGCAATCCTAGGTTCTCAGGAGGCTGAGATCTGAGGATCCCAGTTCGAAGCCAGCCCAGGCAGGAAAGACTCTTTATCTCCAAGGAGCCACCAGAAAAACAGAAGTGGTGTTGTGGCCCAAAGGGGTAGAACACTGGCCTTGAACAAAAAAGCTGAGAGACAGTGCCCAGGCCCCAAGTTCAAGTCCCTGGACTAGCATACACACACACACACCCCAGAACAACAAAAACCCGTCATCACCCCCAGTTAAAGATAAGGAGACAAGCCTGGGAGGGCACTCCCAGGGTCCTGCAGGTACCACCAAGAGCCCCAGATTCCTCATGCTTCCTTCCTACATGACCAAACAGCTCTGGGGACCCATTGTGCCCGCGAGGCTGGAGGTGGGGAACCCTCCGGCAGCACCCACCCTGCAGGATCCCAGAGCTGGGCTGCCCAGTGTGGACCTGGAGGCCTGTGGGTTGCGTCTGGCATCTGCTTGGTCCTGTGATCGTGGCCCCTCCCCTCTGCCTTATTAGGATGGTTCTCAAACTGGGTTCCAGGTGGGACACATGGGGTGCCTTGGGATGGGGTTTGGGGAAGGGAGGTCATACATGTCCTGTCTCCTGCCTTACCCACAGCTCTCTTGGGGGGTGGGGAGTGGCTCTTTTCTGCAGGGCTTTCACTCTTCAACAGGATTTCACTGAGGAAGGTACCCCAGGTCATACAGAGTTTAGAAATCCCGGGGTGCAACGTGCGAGGCATGCACGGGGGTAACTCAGCTTTTTCTGCTGAGAGAGTTTGAGGGCAGGCTTCCAGGGCGGGCTGGGAATTCCTCTGCTTTTCTGCGCCGTGCTGAGTCTCCAGGTGTGTGCTGTGGTTGTGTGTGAGCAGACCCACAGACAGACAGATGGAGAGACAGACAGGAAGATAGTCACACAGCCATGACAGAGTCTACCTGTGCAGGGAGGCGCAGGCTGGCGGTGGGGGCCGCGGGGCGGGGTGAGAGGAGGGGAGGTGCACAGCAGGCCGTGCGGGTGGAGGGAACGGCCAGTGCGTCTGCCAGGGAGCTAGGACGGCGTGGCCGCCCTGCCGGGCAGAGCACTAGGCAGGATGAGCTCAGAAGGTTCCAGAGACCACACAGGAGTAGAGGCTCGCTTGTAGAAACAGTGGGGGCTGAGATGGAGTGTGTCTGAGCTGTGGGGAGAAGGAGAGGGTGTCCTCATCATTGAACATCCTCTTCTCACTAGCCTGCGCCCCCATTTCCCTTGCCCTCCCCCTGCTATCCTAGCCCTTCCTGCACCCAGCAGGAAGGTGGGAGATGGGGGTGGAGGGCCTCACATGGCCCCTCCACCCTCTGCAGGCATGCAAGCCCAGCCCCTCCCCCCCACAGCCCCTCAACTCCCAAATCCAAGCCAAGGAGCCCCAGCTAAAAATACCCCTAGCTCTGGGGGAGGGGGAACGAGGGGGGGAGAGGCCCCAAGGTGGGGGGTGGGAGAGGGAGAGTGGGGTGGCCAACCCCATCCTCCAGGCTGATGCTTACAGTTGCCAAGGCAACGAAAGCCCCGTGGCAGCCTGGGATTGGAGGCAGGGGGAGGGGGTTGTCCCTGCTGAGCCAGACAGCCTGGCCTCCCTGCCCCCAGCCTGCGGGCTGGGCCTCTCCTCCCCGGCTCTGTCCCTGTGTGTGTGTGTCTGTCCCCTTCTGAGCCCCCCCCCCACCCCATCCCGCAGCGGCTCCACTTCACAGCGAGGGGCAGAGACCCTGCCTCAGCGCTGCAGCTCTGGCGCGCGCGCGCGCCCTGGGCCCTGCCATGTGTCCTCACTTCACCCCGCTGCCGCTGCCCTGCTCCCGTTCTTCCTCCGGACGGAGGTTGCCCTGCTGGATCGGGCCGCCCTGGCCCGATTGGTTTTCACTCCACGCTCTCTTTAGAGAGCCAGCCTCACATCCAGCCCCTCCTGGGGTCCTGGAGCGAGACCCCAGTGCAGGAACCCCCAAGTCCGCCCCTAACCAGGCCTGTGGGGGGCTCTCCCTCCACAACTGCCTGCAAGTGGGCCTCTTTGTCTTCCTGCCTCTGTCCCTCTGTCTGTCTCTCTCTCCTCAACCCACCTGAGTGTGTCTCTCCCGTCTTTCCTCTCAGCCCATCCCTCTCTTTTTGCTTCAACGTCCCATCAGGCAGACTTTGCTTCCCTGGACTCAGTTTCCCCATCTGACAAAGCTCAGCCACCAGCTGACTCGAAATGACTGACAGGCTCTCCTCGTCCCACTCTGGAGGGGGCCCGGGAGGGAGGACAGAGAGGAGGAGTAACCGGCCTGGAGGCTCACAGCCAGCCAAGGCAGAGCTTTAACCGCGGCTTTTTCCACCGGCCCTGGGGAGGGGGGGGGGAGTGGGCAGAGAGCCAGCTGGCAGCGTGGGCCCGAGGGACCCACGGGGTGGGGAAGATCTGCCCCGCCCCCCCACAGGTCACCGTCCAGCCCTGCGGAACACAGCTGGGCAGACAGCGGAGCTTCACTCAGACTTTCCACCCCATGGGGGAGGGAAGCCCAGTGCGGGCCTGCTTGGGTTTGCCAGGGAGAAGCCTGGCATACAGGGCCTCACTCCCACCCCGGCTGGCATTCCTCACACTGGGAGACGGGTTCAGAAGGCTAAGACACTTGCTCAGCCCCATGCGTTTCAGCCTGACTACACCCATTCGCCACAGGCCAGGCCCTCCCTGCGAGGAGACTGGGAGCCCCGGGGGAGGGGAGGGGACTGCACAGGCCCAGCTTGGCATTCCCTCTTGTGTCCTTGCTCAACCCGTCACCCCCCCCCCCGGTCTTGGAAGGGGGTTGGCATAAGGCCAGATGTCAAAGCACCTGCATCTGAAAATCTGGCCTGCCAATCATGATCAGCCTGGCACAACCTTGCCAACCTCATGGGTGCCAAAGGCACATGTGGACGTTCTGCCAGCCTGAGAGCCTGCGCAGTGATTTTATGTTTGAGAATAAGGCACTTTTCCCCTCCTAAGTAGCACATTGAAAGGACTCAAAAGTCCTTTCAATCCAAAACTGTTCACCCCCTGCAGGTTCCCGGCAGGCCCCAGCTCCCCCCCCTCCTCCCCTTTTCCTGGCCCCAGAGCTGTAACCTTGCCTCACCCCGAGGTCACCCCCCCTGCCCCCACCTGAACCGCTTCCTGCCCTGCTCCCTGGGAGGCCAAACCTCACAGTCTGGTCTGTACCACGTGGCTGCTGCTGGCTGGCAGGCGTGGGAACCGCTGGCCTCCCCCCCCTCAACCCCCCTCCCCCCCCTCAACCCCCCCCCCTGCTCAGGCAGAGAGAGCCGGCTGGGGGACCAAGAGAGTGCAAAAGCTGAGAACGAAGGCCCCTGGAGCAATCTGAACCCCAAATTCCAATCACCCCTCTCCAACTGTTTCTCAAGGGACACTGTCAGCACAAGAAGAACCAAGGTCCCCCAGAATGTGGGTGCTGGAGCCAGGAAGAGGGGGGACCCAAAACTGCGTGGCTGCCCTAAGGAAGCCAGGCCTGGCTTCTGCTCTATGCAGGAGGAACTCAAAGGATTCCTCAGACTGGGCCTGGGAAGGCAGGGCTGGCCAGGGTGGAGGCCCCCAGGCGATAGAGTTCTCACTGAGCAGAGGAAGCTGTGTGTCCCACATCAAAAAGGGGCCCCTCTGTGGCTCCCACGCCTGGCCTCATGGGAACTTGGCTACCCGAAGTTCTCGAGGACAGCCCGCAGACTGTGGGAGGCTAGGGCCCAGTCTCAGGGCCACCCCACATCAGCAGCTCACTAGTGGATGAATGAAAGACAGCCCCATGGGCAGACTGCTGTAACCTCCATCTTAGGTGCCAAACTGACTTTTGTAAGGCAGAGCTCTGGGTTTTACAGGATTCCAGAAATGATCTCAAATGGGCTCTTCTTGGGGTCCCCTGCCCAGTCCCAGTGAGAACAGTGGCCTCAACTGGACCAGACTTTGGGCAGCTGTAGAACAGAGGTATCAAGCTTTCCTGACTGATTGAGTCTGCCTGGAGAGCTGTGATGGGTTAGCGATGCCTGCCAGGGTAGGAAGGAGGGGATGGTGGTATATGTGCCCTCCATCTCTAGACAGGCTGCCTAGGACCACATGTCTTTGGAAGCCTAGCATGATAGCACACACTTATAATCCAAGCCTGCAGGAGGATCATGAGTTCCAGGACAGCCTGGCTGACATAATGAGACTGTCCCCCCCCCCCTCAAAAAAGCCTTTGGAAACTGAGATTGTTGTTTTGCTAACTATATGTCCTCGTGCAGGGCTTATGGAGGCTCTATTGTGCTTAGTTACGTTGAATCCCTGAGAGGGCGACAGACAGGGCTACAGACAGGGGCTCCAGATTCATCCTTTATTCTTCATTAACTTTGAGAGATGTGAAGTCACTAATAATTGCATTGTGACCAATAAAGGGAGAGCTGGAGGCCCAGCCCCTGGCCCTGGGGAGGAGGCGGTGCTGACCCTGCCCTCTGTCCCGGCCCGCAGCCGGATGGGTTTCCTGCATGGCAGGCAGGTGCGAAGAAGCCAAAGACAGAAGGAAAACTAGGGTTCCTCCCTGATGGAGTTCAAGTCCAGCTGTGGCCTCATCTTATCCCGGCAGGGTCCCCGCGCTCCCCGTGAAGAACCTGAATGGTACTGGACCTGTGCACCCGGCCCTAGCAGGTGAGGCCAGCCAGGGCGGGAAGCAAGGGCGGGGCCTGTGGGGGGGTGTGTCCCACCCGCCCATAGCCAGGTGGGTGGAGTCTGGGGAGCCCCGCCCACTATCCTGGCCAAAGGATCACAGAGCGGTGCGGCCCAGGACCCCATCCCTTCAATCCACCAATGGCGGGAGAGTATCCGTGTGGTGGGCGTGGCTTGACAGGATCGCCATGGGGGCGTGGCCTGCAGTGTCGCCCCGCCCCTGACCGCTGCGGTGGGCGTGGCCTTGCTGTCCACCCTGCCCCAGGCATGACCGGGATCCTGCTGTGCGCCGCGGGGCTGCCCGTGTGCCTGACCCGCGCCCCCAAACCCGTCCTGCACCCGCCACCCGTGAGCAAGAGCGACGTGAAGCCCGTGCCCGGCGTGCCCGGCGTGTGCCGCAAGACCAAAAAGAAGCACCTCAAGAAAAGTAAGCCCCCGGCCCCTCCTGCCCCTGCCCCCTTTTCTCTGAGCCCACCTACCCACCCTCCTGCCACCCCGGCCTGGGCTCTGCCAACCCCACCCTGGCCCATCCACAGCCAGGGCCACCAGGGTGGACGCCCTCCAACCCCCACCGCCCGTGTCCCTGCAGGTAAGAACCCCGAGGATGTGGTCAGAAGATACATGCAGAAGGTGAAAAACCCGCCGGATGAGGTGAGCAGCCAGGGAGGATGGGCCTGGGCAGCCTGGAGAGAACCCGGCCTGCACTCCACCCTGGGCAGCTCCCCCGGGCCTGGCCTTCCAGCCTTCCCTGCCTCCCGGGGGCCCTGACAGACACCCTGAATTTCATGTCCACTTCAGATGTCTGACAGTTTCCGGTCACCCCCCAACACACACACACACACACACACACACACACACACACACACCCCTCCACAAAATGTTTTGAAGTTTCCATTTTGGGGTGGTTAATCCTTTAATCCAACCGGACAGGGGCCTGGCTGATGGATCTGAATTTAACAGACCAAAGCTGTGTTCTCTCCATTTGCCAGATGGGTGTTACAGACAGGGCTTGTGGTGTGTGTGTGTGTGAGTGTGTGTGTGTGTGTGTGTGTGTGATACATGTACATGCTGCCAGCCCCACCTCGGAGGCTCCCGTCTCCCCAGCCCTCAGTTTCCCTCGGTGCCCCTCCAGGACTGCACCATCTGCATGGAGCGGCTGGTCACGGCATCGGGCTACGAGGGCGTGCTGCGGCACAAGGGGGTGCGGCC
Source organism: Dipodomys merriami (assembly GCF_024711535.1). Taxonomy (NCBI): domain Eukaryota; kingdom Metazoa; phylum Chordata; class Mammalia; order Rodentia; family Heteromyidae; genus Dipodomys; species Dipodomys merriami. Next base: position 1,461,131 of record NW_027202738.1, on the reverse strand, counting down.
GGAGCTCGTGGGCCGCCTGGGCCGCTGCGGCCACATGTACCACCTGCTGTGCCTCGTGGCCATGTACTCCAATGGAAATAAGGTGGGCCAGGCCCCATGGGGGGTGGGAACCCCCCTGCACCCCAGTGGAGCTCACTCCGGCCTCCCTCCCCAGGACGGCAGCCTGCAATGCCCCACCTGCAAGGCCATCTATGGGGAGAAGACGGGGACCCAGCCCCCCGGGAAGATGGAGTTCCACCTCATCCCGCACTCGCTACCTGGCTTCGCGGACACGCAGACCATCCGCATCGTCTACGACATCCCCACGGGCATCCAGGTGAGGCCCGCCCGCCCCGCAGCCCCCTGGCCCTGCCGGAGGGCCCCCCCACGTGTCTCTGGTCTAAGCTACCGTGCCTCCTGCAGGGACCTGAGCACCCCAACCCGGGAAAGAAGTTCACCGCCAGAGGCTTCCCACGCCACTGCTATCTGCCCAACAACGAGAAGGGCCGGAAGGTGGGTCTGGCCCCCCGACCCCCAGTCCCTGCTGGCCCCCAAACTAGCACCTGAACAGCTCTGCCCACCTCCGTCATACACACCCCCATCTCAGCAGCCTGTTGAGCTCAGGTTTTTACCCCGTTTTAGAGAAAGGGATACAAAGTTTCAGGGAGGGCAGGTCATTTGCCTGCAATCAAACAGACATGAAGTGGTAGAGCTGGGATTTGAACCCAAGCAGTCCAAGCCCTTCCTTCATGCACTACCATGCCGGAGGTCGTCTGACTTGACTTTTTCTGCATGTGTGTGCCAGTCCTGGGGCTTCAACTCAGAGCCTGGACTCTGTCCCTTAACTTTTGTGCTCAAACCTAGCACTATATCACTTGAGCCACAGCTCTACTTCTGACTTTTTGCTGGTTATTTGGATGGAGATAAGAGTCTCAGGAAGCTTCTTGCCTGGGCTGGCTTTGAACCACCATCTTCAGGTCTCAGCCTCCCAAGTACCTAGGATGACATCTGTGTGCCACCAGCACACACAAGAGAAGCCAGAAAATAAGATTTTCATAGAAACTTTGGGGTAGAGAGGAGTAGGTCACTGAGTGGCTGTTGAATGCAGCCCAGGGTCCAATGCAAATACAAGCTAGGGCCACCAGGCCGGCAGGGCTTAGCAGACATGGAGTCTCAGGAGGCAGGGTGGCAGTTGGAGCCCCGGGTGACCGGTGCCCGCCCCGGCCCCCCACAGGTGCTGAGACTGCTGATCACAGCCTGGGAGCGCAGGCTCATCTTCACCATCGGCACGTCCAGCACCACCGGAGAGTCAGACACCGTGGTGTGGAACGAGATCCACCACAAGACCGAGTTCGGGTCCAACCTCACGGGCCACGGCTACCCGGATGCCAGCTACCTGGACAACGTGCTGGCCGAGCTCACTGCCCAGGGCGTATCCGAGGCTTCGGCCAAGGCCTGAGGCCCAGGCTGCTCACCTTCCCTCCCGCTTCGCCCCTGCATCTCCAGCAGGTGTGCCCCGGCCACCCAGGTCCCGCACTGGGAGGAGCCTTCGAAAGCCGGAATTGTTCAGGGGACCTGGCTGGTGGCAGTCGGGGTGATGGCCACACACCAGGCCAGCTGACTCCGACCTGAAGCTTCCAGAGAGGGCCAGAGAGAGAGAGAGAGAGAGAGAGAGAGAGAGAGAGAGAGGGCTGGAAACCACAGAAACATCCCTACCAAAAAGAGAGCATCCAGCATCCACCCCTCACTCACAAACACGTGTCCTGTTGAACACATGCACGCACACCCACGTGCCTCTACCTTCCCCCCCACACCAGGGGAGAAGAGAAAAGACCCCCCTCCCGATGATACCCCACGTGGTCCCACCTGTGTTCCTGGGGTAGCTGCCCACACTGGTTTGCTCTCCCGACTCAGGTGGGCACTGACAGGTCTATGGACCCGAGGGACGGAGGAAGCCCTGTCACCCCTTGCCTCCCGTGGCATCTCTGCTCCCCAGCCACTGGACACTGTGGGCCTGTGGGGCAAAACCCCCAGATTAGCTTTACATAGGTGGACTGGAGCCAGCAGAGAGGTTCTTGTTTTGTGCGTGTGTTGGTCTTTGTCCTTCTGGGACCCTGCCCGCCCCCCCGTTTCCTCCCCGTCTGATCTGCCGGCCTTACATCTATCCCAGATAAAGGCACTTTTCTTCATCCCACCCCATCTTGTCCACCAAACCGCTCCCGACTCCGTGAAGGCTTCAGGACCAAGAGGAGGAGGCCTCCTCCAGGCCTGTACTTGGGAACAGGAGAGCTGACAGCACAGAGTTAACTCCCCTCTCCTGGGGGGCGGGGAGTGGGCGGCTGACCGTCTCCAGCCAACCAGAGGCCTGTTGCCTAGGCAACTCACCAGCTCCGCCTCTGTTGATTGGCTGCCCAGGTGGAAGTCAGCCAAGATTTAAAGGGAAGCCAGCTGATGGCTCTTTTGAAAACCTACCAGTCCCACTGTGGGCGGAGAAATAAATGGTCTTTCTCCTCGCCCAGTCTTTACCTGCCAAGAAGGGGGCTGGGTGCCTGTGGTGCTGGTGGGGGGCATGGGGGAGGGAGTCCTTCAGGAACGATGGCTTGGAAGGGATTGGCAAGCTGAGGGCCAGGGACTTGGGCAGCTGGTGATGCCATGGAAGGAGAGGGAAGGAAGGAAAGGGGCAGAGCCTGACACCCTCCGAAGTGACCTCCTTGCACAGGGCCAGGGCACAGCGCACCCACGTTGCTCCCTGAGGCAGGGATGAGGGGACCTCAGGCTGGGAGCGGGGGGGGGGGGGGGGCGGTGAGAGCCTGAGGAACAGCTAGGGGTGAGCTGGGATCGGAGGCCAGGAAATGTTGGGGAGGCCGCCGAGTGGCCAGCAGGCAGCTCCGGCGGCACCAGGCGACCCCTGCTGGTCATGCAAGGAATAGCACCACCAGCTTCCCTCTGTCCAGTGTCACAAAGGCAGAAATGAGGCCCTGCCGCCCTGCAGGTCGGATGCTGCCCAACAGGTCGGATGCGCTCCCATCTGGCCCTCAGCCCTCTTACATTAACACGCCCAGCCCTGTGCTCCTCCACACACGCTGGGAAGTGGGAGAATGGCAGCTCCTCCTCCAGAACCCTGCTGCCATGGTCAGGTGGGGCCCAGGAACCTTCTAGAAAACAGCGTAAGAGAGGTGGGTGGAAGGTAGAGTTTTGACTTCAGGGCCAGCTACCCAGAAACCAGTTTGAAAGCCACACGGCCAAGCTCACTCCCTTCTCATTTTATACAAGGTAAACTGAGGCACAGAGGGTGGGGTGAAGGGAGTGGGGGCGGAGCCAGGCCCAACGTTTCCCAAGCTCCATGGATCTGAGTTTGGCACACTTGGTACCCAACTGCATTTCTGCTTCAAGGCACCCAATTCCAAAGGCTTGGGGGTTGGGGTCTAGCCAGGGACGTAGGACTGGATGGTTGGTGAAGCACGGGGGGTCACAGATGTGAGAACAGGAAGAACGGGGCCCACTGAGTGCCTGTCTGGGACACTAAGACTAGGCATTAGGATTTCAGGAACAGCCGTATCCAGCAGCTCAGGACCAGGCTGGCTTCTTGAGTAAGGAAGAGGTGAGTCCAGAGACGCAAAGACTCCAGGTCGACCAGTCAGGTTCCTTATCCAACCCAGAAAGCAAAGCCTTGTGGGATCGGAGGCCCGGCCCCTGCCCTGGGCAGGACTGGGGCACGGAGGACAGCCCCAGAGCCCAGAGCCCAGAGCCCCGCACACGCTCCCACTCCCTGTGCCAGGGCGGCTTCGGCCTTCCTCAGAGCCGCAGCAGGAACTCTTCATGGGCTCGGTCCAGGTCCTCCAGCACCTGCAGCAGGTGGGCAGCGGCTGCTCTCTGCCGGGCCAGGACCTCAGGGGGGGGCCCTGGGGGAGGACAAGGGCCACAGAGGGGACTCAGCTGTCCCCCCAAAGCCGCCAGCCCTCCAGGCCCAATTGCTTTCCTAAAGCTGCAGACTTGCCCTGAGAACCCCAAAATGAGCCTGGAATCAGGAGGTGGGCAGGCGGGCACTGGAGGCTGCATGCATGGTGGGGTGAAGCAGGGCTGGGGGTGGGAGGACAGGGCCCCTGTTCCTTACTGTCAGTGGTGCCCGGATCCTTCCCAGTGTCGGCCTCTGGAGCTAGATCTGGGTTCAGATCCTCCAGGAATTTCATCCTGGTTGTCAAGAAGAGGGAACAGACAAGTCTGGTCTCCAACCCCACATCCCAAAGCTGCCTGGAGATTCTTGGCTGCTCCCCACCTGAGATCAGAGTCCCACCATCCTCTTCCTACATCCTTCCCAGTCATTAACTCCTCTGTCTCAGCAACTGGCATGAGCCGAGTGCTGTCAGAAACTGTTCTCAGATACTATCACTGAGACACAGAATTACAGTAGCCTGCCTGAGGTCACACAGCTTTATAATCCCTATTACTCTGTATTGAAAACTAACTCTGTCCCTGGATTTGCTCCCATAACCCTAAGGGTCATACTAAGAGTCCCGTACCATGTTTTTGTGCTGGTCCTGTGGTTTGAACTCAGGGCCTGGGTGGTATCCCTGAGCTTTTTGGCTCAAGGCTAGTGTTCTACCACGTGAGCCACAGCTCCACTTCCAGCTTTTTGCTTTTGGAAGAGTCTCCTCCTTTTGGAAGTGGCACTGGCTTAACGTGGTAGAGTGCTAGCCTAGTCACCAAAAACAACAACAAAAATCTCTCAGTTTTGTCTGCCTGGGTTGCCTTAGAGCCTTGATCCTCAGATCTCAGCCTCCAGGGTGGCTAAGATTACAGGTGTGAGCACCAGTGCCCAGCCCGGTCCAGGCAGGTGGCTGCAGACCCCAGTGGACGGTGGGTCGGGACGGCCTCTGTCCTGGGCCCGGAAGGGCCAGGGCTGCACGGGGGCGCGGGGCGCTCAGGAGTGGGGGACACTGAGACCCCAGACCCCGCTCGGCCTCGGGGGGCAGGGGAGGAGGAGCCTCGGGCCCTGCCCGGCCGCCCTGGGCGCTCAGCTCCCACCAGGAGTGAACGGGCGCGATGCGGGTCGGGGGGCTGGCGCGGCCCCTCGGACCCGAGGCAGACCCGCGCGCGCGTGCGCAGGCGCGTCACCCACCTGAGCTGGTCCCGGCCCAGGAGCAGCTGCCTGTACACGGCCTGGGTCTCGGCGTCGGGGTCCAGCGGGTCGCTCCAGTCCCCGAGGGTGACCGCGGAGTGCGTGCGGCTGCAGCCGGCGGCTGAGGGGACGTGCGGGGCTCGTCAGGAGACGCCGACCGGAAGGCGCCCCGCGCCTCAGGCACCCGGCCCGCGCCTCCGCCCCCCCCCCGCCTCAGAACGCCCCGCCCCGCCCTCAGACCCCGCCCCCGCCTCAGAACGCCCCGCCCCCAGACCCACCCCCGCCCCGCCCCCGCCTCAGAACGCCCCGCCCCGCCCTCAGACCCCGCCCCCCGCCTCAGAACGCCCCGCCCCAACCCCGCCCTCAGAACCACCTCCGCCGCCCCTGCCTCAGAGCCCCGCCTCGGCCTGACCACCGCCCCGCCCTCAGCCCCTCCGCCTCTGCCTCAGACCCCGCCCCCTGCCCCGCCCCTGCCCCCCGCCTCGGCCTGACAACCACCCCGCCCTCAGACCCCCCCGCCCCGCCCCACCCTCAGACTCCCCGCCCGCCCCCTGGCCCTGGCCTGACCCCCGCCCCGCCCCGCCGCGGGCCCGGCCCACCGCTCCCCTGGGCGCTGCGAGCGCTCCTCCCGAAGCCCTCCGCCCCGGGCGTCCCAGGCGATCGGGGCTCCCCAGAGCCGCAGCCGGCCCCTCGAGAGCTGGGGCTGCGAAGGTGAAGCAGGCACTGCCTCCCTCGTGTGTTTTGTTGTGGTCGGTCGTGGGCTCGAACCCTGGGCCTGGGCGCCGTCCCCGAGCTCTTCAGCTCAAGGCGGGCGCTCTACCCCTTGAGCCGCAGCGCCAGTCCGTCCTGCCTTTCTGGGGGATCGCTGGAGCCACGAGCCTCGGGACGTCCCTGACCGGGCTGGCTTGGGGCCGGGGTCCCGTGGCCCGGGCCTCCCGCGGGGCGGGGACGCGCGCCGGGGGCGGGGGGCCGGAGGCGGGGCCCGGGGGCAGGGGCCGGGGCAGGGGGCGTGGGCCGGGGGCGGGGGCCGGGGGCGGAGCCCGGGGACAGGGGGCGGGGCCGGGGCCCGGGGGGCAGGGAGCGTGGGCCGGGGCCGGGGACAGGGGGCGGAGCCCCGGGACAGGGGGCGGGGCCGGGGCCCGGGGGCGGAGCCCGGGGACAGGGGGCGTGGGCCCGGGGCCCGGGGGCGGAGCCCGGGGACAGGGGGCGGGGCCGGGGCCCGGGGGCGGAGCCCGGGGACAGGGGGCGTGGGCCCGGGGCCCGGAGCCCGGGGACAGGGGGCGTGGGCCCGGGGGCGCGGGCCGGGGGCGGAGCCCGGGGACAGGGGGCGGAGCCCGGGGCAGGGGGCGGAGCCCGGGGGCAGGGGGCGCGGGCCGGGGGCGGGGCCCGGGGACAGGGGGCGGAGCCCGGGGGCAGGGGGCGTGGGCCGGGGGCGGGGCCCGGGGACAGGGGGCGGAGCCCGGGGGCAGGGGGCGTGGGCCGGGGGCGGGGCCCGGGGGCAGGGGGCGCGGGCCTGGGGTGTGCGGGGCGCGGGCCGGGGGCGTGCGCTGGGGGCAGGGGGCCAGGGGTGAGTGGGGCGCGGGCCGGGGCCCTCACCCGCCCGGCAGGCCGCTCACCCGCGCGCTCGGCCCGCAGGCAGCAGGTCCATCGGCCGCCGCGGAAGGCCCCGGGGTGGCAGGCGGCCAGCCGCTCGGGGTTGGCGGCGCTGGCTTTGCGCAGGGCCGACAGCCACTGGTTGAGGTCGTTCACGTTCTGCGGAGCGAGGCGGCGGTCAGGACCGGTGCGCCGCCCCGCCGCCCCCCGCCCCCGCCCCGCCGGCCCCGCCCCCGCCCCGCCGCCCCCGCCCCGCCGCCCCCGCCCCCCGCCCCCGCCGCCCCCGCCCCGCCGCCCCCGGCCCCGCCGCCCCCGCCCCCGCCGGCCCCGCCTCACCTTGCACTGCAGGTAGGTGGTGCGCTGGGCCCCAGCCTCGTCCCCCGTCACCACCTGCATCACGTGCGGCAGCTGGAAGGCGCCCTCGTCCACGCGCTCCACCGCCCGGATGCGCCGCACCGCCAGGGAGACCCGCGCCTGGGACGGGCCCGGTCACCCCGCGGCCGCGCCCCTCCCTCCCTCCCTCCCGCTTGCCCTTCTCCCCCTCCTCTCCTCCCCTTCCTCCTCCTCCTCTTCTTCCTCCTTAGGGAGCAAAGCCACCCCTAAACATGGGCACTGTGGGAGCGAGCTTCCTTCCTTCCTTCCTTCCTTCCTTCCCCCCCTCTCTCTTTCCTCTCTCTCGCTCTCTCCTCCTTTCTTTCCTGAGTTGTGGGGCTTGGACTCGGGTCCTGGGCACTGTCCCTGAGTCTCTTTGTGCTCAAGGCTGGCACTCTACCACTCTGAGCCACAGCACCACTTTTTTATTGGGGAATAGAGTCTCATGGACTTCCCTGCCCTGGCTGGCTTTGAACCTCCATCCTCAGATCTCAGCCTGAGTAGCTAGGATTACAGGTGTGAGCCACCAGCACCTGGCTGGGAGATTAGATTCTGTGGCTCCCCCTCACCCAGGGCCTCAGTTTCCCCCCTGGGGAACCCAGCGGCTGGTGCTCGAGCCCCACCTGCCCCTCAGGACTCTTGGCGTAGGCCAGGCTGTCCCCGCTGAGCCAGAAGTAGCGCTTCTTGAAGGCGAAGCGCGGGGTCAGGCCGCCTTGCTCCTCTCTCCGCTTGAGCAGGTAGCCTTCCCGCACCGTCTCGGAGGGCGGGACCAGCGCCCGGGTGGGGCTTCCCTTCTCTGGGGAAGGGGAGAGTCAGGTGGGGAGATGAGAGAGGGGACGTCCTTCCTGCTCACAAGTCAAACCCACATCCTGCCCCACCTCGCCATACCTGCCTGGCTTCACCTCTCCTTTGTTCCTACCTCAGTCAGTCTCCTCTGACTGCAGGGCCTTTGCATATGCTGTCCCCCCCCCCAAACTTCCCTCTTCTGATCCCCACTTCCTGCTGGTGCTTCCTGTTTGTACCATGCATTGGGCACTCAACAGACACTGGTCCACAGCCCACATCCGCTGGGGGTGGTCCCAGGCTCCATCCATATCTGAGACCTAGCACTGATCCCAGAAAATGCTTGTTGATGGACCAACTGATCCCCCCCCATTCTCGGCACTGAGGAGCTGGGGATCCTGCCAGGCCCCTGGCCACAGGACCTCACCCTCGTCCACGTCCACCAGCTGGTCCAGGAAGTCCCGCACGCGCGCGACGCTCTGCAACAGGAAGGGGTGGAGCGGGGCCATCCACAGCTCCTTGCCCTGGCCCAGCTGCTGGCCCAGGTTTCCGATGCTCTGCACAGCCTGGGGGGTGGGGGAAGGTCACGGCCCAGACCAGGACCCTCTGCCCACCCAGAACCGGGCTGGCTCCCAGGGTCCCTAGGGAGGAGACCCAGCCTGGCCCACGGCTTGGGCACAGCCTGTTCCTCCCCTCCCCTTCTGAGATCCGCACCCCAGTTCCTGTCTTCTGCTCTCCTCTGCATCCCCCATCACCACCCCAGGACTGCCCGGATCTGTCAAGCACACCAGGGCCCACCAGAACCTCACATTGCTAGGCATGGACTAATTCATACTAAGATGTAGATGACTGCCCATCCCCATCTGGCCCCCCAGTACCTTAGCGAGCAGCAGCAGGGAGCGGCTAGTCTGGGGGTCTGCGTGCTGATCCCGGAGGTCAAACAACTTCGGGGTGAGGATGGCGGGGGCAAAGAACCGCAGGAAGAGAAAGCCACTTATGGCCAGGTACTTTACATCCTGCAAAAGCAGCAGCAGGTGAGAGGCCACAAAGAGGAGGGTGCTGGAGCACACGGGGCGGGGAGGGGAAAGGCCATTCTGTCCTCCCCGGAAGGTCTTCCTTCCCTGTGTCTCAGTTTCTCCAGCTGGAAAATGAGGTAACTATCAAGACTACAGAATCAGATTTGACCTGGGAGAGAGGCACCATGGTCACGAACATGTGCCACACAAGGAAGCCGAGGCTCAGAGAGGCCTAGACACTTGTTCACACAGCAGAGGAGTCCGGGAAGCAGGACTCGAACCCAACCCTGTGGTCTGAGGCGACGAGAAGGGGCCAGGTTTTCTGCACCCATCGGGCGGCTGAGGCGCAAGGCCGCCCAGCTACAGACAAAAGCGCCATTCAGCGGCAAAGCGCTGCTTCCAGGAGCGCGCTGGAGCCTTGAGTGACACATTCAATCTCCAATCGCATGGAATCCTCCAAAGAACCTCAGGGAAACTTCCATGACGCCCATTTTTGGGAGGCAGAAACTGAGGCCCGGGTTGGCAGGTGTGGAGGCTGCCGCGCTGTAAGCCTCGGCCCGGCCGCCCCTCCTCCGCGGTGGGGGGCGCTTCCGGGCGCCCGTCCCCCCAGCGCCCCCACACCTGCCCTTTGCATTGACCCCGACAGTGGGCTCTGTGTCTGTTCCGGGGTGTGGTTCACACAGGCAGTGCCTGCCCGGGGGCGTACAGAGCTGGGGGGGGGGGTGCCTCGGCCTCGCCCGGGCCCCCAGGGCCAGGCCCGCAGCGGGAAGAGCGCCTCCCCCTGACCTCCACGGCCCGCAGCCCCGCTCCCCGCCCGCCTCAGCCTCCATGGCGCCTCCCTTCGTGGGGATGGGGGACACGTCGGAGCAAATACGGGGTGCCCGGGGGGGCCCCAAGTCCCACCCTGGCGGGCTAGGAAAGCGGGCCTCCAGGGGCTCTAACGGGGCTTCCTGGGCGGGGGGACCGGCATCCCCTTTCCTTGCACCCCCCAAGTCCCTGCCCCACCCCACTTAGCACCTCAGCAGCCCATGGGAGCGGGCAGAGCGGGCTGAAGGAAGCCGGGGCCTCCAGACACCCAGGGAGGGGCCGTCTCTACCCTGACGCCCAACAGGACCCTGGACAGCGGCCTCCTCCTGCACCAGCCTGGGGGTGTGGCCCGCCCACCGAGCCCCGCCCGCGCCCCACCCAGGGCCCCGCCCCGTCCTCCAGGGCCCCGCCCTCCAAGCCTACCACCGGCCAGCCCCGGGCCCCGCCCTCCACTCCGACCTGTGCCCCGCCCCACCCTGGGCCCCGCCCTCCACACCTACCTCGGGCCCCGCCCCAGCCCAGGCTCCGCCCTTCACACCTACCTCGGGCCCGCCCCCGGCCCCGCCCTCCACTCCAACTCGGGCCCCGCCCCGCCCCGGGCTCCGCCCTCCACGCCTACGTCGGGCCCGCCCCGGGCCCCGCCCTCCACTCCGCCCTGGGCCCCACCTTCCACTCCGCCCCGGGCCCCGCCCTCCACTCCGCCCTGGGCCCCGCCCTCCACTCCGCCCCGGGCCCCGCCCTCCACTCCGCCCTGGGCCCCGCCCCGGGCCCCGCCCTCCACTCCGCCCTGGGCCCCGCCCCGGGCCCCGCCCTCCACTCCGCCCCGGGCCCCGCCCTCCACTCCGCCCTGGGCCCCGCCCCGGGCCCCGCCCTCCACTCCGCCCTGGGCCCCGCCCCGGGCCCCGCCCGCCACGCCTACCTCGTGCCCCGCCCCCGGGAAGCGCTCCTCCACGCGCCGCCGCAGCTGCTTGAAGGCCAGGCGCAGGGCCAGCGGGCAGCGCCCCACCGAGCCCACAATGGCGTCCACGATGGGCCCCAGGTAGCCGGTCAGCAGCCCCAGGCTGGTCTCGCGCACCTGCTCCTCGGAGGGCACGCCCTTGAAGGAGATCCTCCTGCGCAGAGCAGCGCAGCCTGGTCTCCGGCCCACTCGGCCACCCCGGGACCCCCTGCCGGCTCCCTTCAGGCCACACTCCCTCCCCGCCACCGGGCACACCCATGTCACGGCCTTTGGCCACGCCCACACCTGTCAGCTTAAATGTCATCTCTTCAGAGTGGCCCTCCCTCCCTGTCCGTCCTCACCACAGGCCTGCTTCCCTGCCTCCAGAGCGTGCGTGTGACACGCGTGGTCCAACCTCAGGGCCTTTGCACTTGCCGTTTCTCTGTCACCAAACCTCAACAAGGCTCTTTCCCTTGCCACCTTCGAGTCTTTGCACAAAGGCGCCCTGCCTGTCACCCGTCCCCCCCTCCCGTCTTGGGCCACTCCGCAGCACAGATCATAGTCAAGAAACTTTTCTGCTTGTGGACAATCTGCCTCCCTTCCTTGGTTTCCTGCTGTCCTTTGTATCTGGCCGGAGCCTGCCTGGTTCTCAGAAGCCTGGCTGTCCCTGCAGGGTGCCGTGCTGCCCGGCTCGGGCCCCAGGAGGCCCCCGGGTGGCTCAGCTCACCTGGCTCGGCTCAGGTCCATCTTGCAGGGGTCCAGCTCCATGTACTTCTTCTCCTCGAAGACCCGGCTGATGATGGGGCGCAGCACCTCGTGCAGGTAGTGCATGCCCACGAGCTGAGGGTGGGGTCACGGGGGGGGGGCTGAGGGCAGGGGCACAGGGGAGGCTGGGGTATGGCCCCGGCCAGGCTGGGGGGGCAGGCATGGGGGTGGCGCCCGCCCTCCTCTCACCTTCATGAACTGCTCCATGGATTTGGAGGCCAGGGAGTTGGAACGGAAGAGGACGTTGGGGTCGGCTGGGAGGACAGGGGGTGTATTTGCTGGGGTGTGAGAGGCGCCGCACCCAGCTCAGCCCGGTCACCTGGGGTGGGGGGTTCTTCCAGCCTCGGGGATCAGAGAGACCCCAACTCCACAGGCAGGACAGAGCCAAGCACCCCGCCCGCACACAGCTCAGAGGGAGCTGAAGGGGCCCGGAGACCGTGCTCAGCCACTGGGGGCACCCGGTGTGGGGAGCCCCTCATCAGCCCGGCATCCTCCCCACCCGCGGCCGCCCGTGCGGGCTGCCAGCCGCTCACCGGTACGGGCCAGCTCCCGGCGCGTCACGTAGTCCAGGAAGTTGCCGGCCAGGCCACGGCCCAGGAAGAGCTTCACCAGCCGCGTGGCCAGGTCGCGGCCGCAGTCCCCAGAGCTCAGCTCCTCCAGCAGCGCCAGCGGGCTGGCCATGTCCTCCTGCGGGGACCCGGCCCAGAGAGGTGACCCCACGCTGGAGAGGTGACCTGCTGCCCCGGCACCATGCCACCCGGGAGCTGCGGGGCCAAGGGCTCCCATGCACCTGCTCACCTACCTCCACCCCCCCACCCCCACCCCACCTGCACACCCACCCTCCACACCCCCACCCCACCTCCTACACCCACCCCACCTGCACACCCACCTGCACACACACCCCCCACACCCCTACACCCCACCTGCACACCCACCTGCACACACACCCCCCACACCCCTACACCCACCCCACCTCCTACACCCACCCCACCTGCACACCCACCTGCACACCCCCACCCCCACACCCCTACACCCCACCTGCACACCCCCACACTGACCCTGGCCGGTCTGCACACCCACCTCCACAGGCCCCCACACCGACCCCTCGAGCAGCTCGGCCAGAGGCCGGTAGTACTCGGAGGGCAGCACACGGTCCTCGGTCAGGCGCACCTTCACCCGCAGGGCGCCCAGGCTGCCCCTGGAGAGACAGCGGGGGGGGGGGGTTGGTGTGTGGACCTGAGGCCAGGGGTGTGGGCCCTGGGGAGGGGGGCGGGGGGCAGGTGAAGGGACACTGACAGCAGAAATAGGGACAGAGGTGCCCAGTTCTGCACATGTGCATGGAATAGGCAGTGTGCACAGGTATGAGTGGCAGTCAGGTGTGAGCCAGTGTGAGTGGGTGTGAACGGTATGTCGGGGGTAAGTAGGTGTGAGTGAGACACTTATGCAGGTGTGAATGGTTCAGCCAGGTGTGAGTGGGTGTGAGTAATAGGTGTGAGTGTGAGTGGTAGTCAGGTGTGAGTGGGTACGAACAGTACATCCAGGTGTGAGCCTGTAGGTGCGAACCACACAGCCAGGTGTGGCAGGTATGAGCAGGGAAAGTGCGTGGAGACAGGACTGGTGTGCGGGTGTGCGCACACGCGCGCACGCATAGAGATGGACAGTGGCAGATGTGAGCGGTGTGCGTGCTCCGCAGGTGGGTGGTGGGGTGGGCTCAGGGTCCACAGTACACCGTGGGGGCTGGAGAGGGTGCCCACGGGTCCAGCGCAGGCCCCCGCGGCCGTGGGGCCCCGTACCCGGCATCCTCCACTGCCGTGGGGAAGGGGAGGAGGTGGAACCAGCCGTTGGGGGGCCTCTGCAGCAGGGTCTGGGGGGAGAACTCCACCTGCGGGGACACACACACACACGTGTGCACACAGACGTTTCCTCCTTTCCATTTGGCTTTCTCAGACAGGGCTGAACCCCAAGAAGGCCTGGAACTCTCAATCCTCCTGCCTCTTGGGACGGAGGGGTGCACCCCGCACCTCACGCCTCAGGCCCTCTCCCCCTGGGGCCTGACACCGGGGAGCAGATGTCTCCCACCATTTGCCGTTTGTTTCCCAGGGCCGACCTCCAGCCGTCCTTCCATCTGTCCCAGCCCTGCCTCCCTGTAGGACCCCAGCCACGCCCTCCTTACACGTGGGGAGATGGAGACCCCCGTGCTCTGGGAGGGGCTGCGGAGACCTAAACCAAGTCTAAGTCATGGCACACTGAGAAAGCCAATTTGCCCTCCTGAGCCTCCGTTTCCCCTTTCCTAACCAGGGCAAACAGCAGCTCAGCCGGGCGGAGCCACCAGGAAGGCCGAGTCAGCACAGCTCTGCTGGACAGCGCTCTGTCCCCCAGGGGACAATGACACCGCACGACGCTGGGGGCAGCCAGGGCACCAGGGCCCGCACACCTGCCCTTCCCAGCCCAGGAGGTCTTTGCCCATCTGTCCCAGAGGCACCGGGCGCCATGGAGGGCACCGGAGGGCGGGGCTCACCATGCCCAGGAAGTCATTCTTGCCCACCATGTCCCAGTCCCAGAGTTCCACGCGCAGTGGGGCGACCGTCCCCGGCGCGGCCCGCAGCTCCAGCACCTCGTCCCAGTGCGGGAACCGCGTCTTCTTGATGATCTGGCGTGAGAAACAGTGTGTTTGAGTGACAGGTGGGGGGGGCGGGCAGAGAGGAGACAGAGGGGGACCTGAGGGGGGGACAGGGCCCACCCACCACCGGGGCCCGCACTGGCCCGCTCCCCCCTCCATGCTCACCGACGTCTCTGAGCTCTGGCTGCCCCAGAACACACGAGCAAACGGGTCCGATGTGCCAGAGATGTCCCGGGGGGCCAGGTCCCTGGGGAGGGGAGAGGGGAGAGACACAGGACGCTTGAGAACCCAGACCCCCAGAAAACGGGCCTCAAGGGAGACCCAGCTGGCCCCGTCTGTACGTCCATCCATCCAAACCCGAGCTTCTGGTCACTTCACACAACTCATGTGTTTCCCCTCAACGGAAAGGTCAAGTCTGCATCAGGAAGTCCAGCAGGACAAGGGGTAGCAGGGAGGGGGCAGAGAGCCTCCATTTCCCCGGATGGCAGACTGGGACAAAGGATCACATCCCTGCCTCTGCCAGCTTGGCTGGGCCACACTGGGGGGAAATCACTGGACCTCTCTGAGCTTTAGTTTCCTCATGGGGAAAATCACAGGGGCCTCTCGGGGTCAAGGGTCACAGAAGATGACTTCATTGTGCCCAGGGCTTGGCGGAGCCCCTGGCAGGTGTGAGTGCTCAGCTCGGTTATTCATTCCACAAATCTTCGCACCCACACCCTGCCCAGGAACCAAGAGCCTGCAGGAGACAGACCACACCCTTGTTTCTATGGCAACACAAAAACCCTCTCCAGCACTGTCTCCATCCTGCTTCACCAGGCTCCCGCAAACCCAGGAACCCCCTCCACACACCATGAGGGACTGCCTGCTTCCTGCTTTGCCAGGCATCCAGAGACTTTGGTTTCCTAGGAGCCAACATGGTTGCTAAGCGACAGCAGTCAGCCCCTGTCCTGCTGGCGAGGATCCTGCTTTGCCTCTTGGTGGGGAGGGGGCCATGGGCAGAGGGCAGGTGAGGAGCCCGGGGCCACACACTGAATCTGCCACCCGGTTCCCGGCCTCCTTGATCCAGTCCTTCTCCATCAGGGGACCAAGGCTGGAGGAATGGGGGAGGACTGAAATCTATAGATGGTAAGCAAGGCTCAGAGAGGGTAAAGAAGGGCTTTATGGTCACACAGCAAAGCTAGAAATCTATTCTCTCCTACCTGGAGGCCCAGAGGCCCAGAAGTGAGGACTGGAGCAGAGGAAAGACAAAAAGGATGACGGATGACAGAGACGGGGAGGAAGGGGCAGATGGACGCAAGGGCTGAGGAGAGGGAGGGGATCTCCAAGACAAGGGAGAGGAACATGGCTGCTGGTGGCTGGGGCCCCTAGAGGCCCTGCTGGCCCTACATCTCTCTTCCTGGAGATTTTCTTCAGGAGAAAAGACCCACCTTCCTGCCCTCTTGGCCCACGAGACTTTGATAAGCCAATCCCTTCTCCCAGACCATTAATGACCAATAAGGTCTACAGAGTCGGTCCATGTGATTGGTTCAGAAATAGGCATATGTCCCAGACAGAACCAGTAAGAGCCCGCCCGAGGACATTGCTTGGCATGGCCAGTTGTTGGCCACGAAGCTGGAAGCTGCCAGACAGGGGCTGGGGGGCTGTCTTGCTCCCACCAGGAGGGATACCAGCCCAGAACGAAGCTAGCACAGCCAAAGATAGAGCCAGTTTCTCACGTTCCTGATTGAACCCCTGGATCCAGCCATGCCTGAAGCCATCTCTCCGTTCTATGAACCAACCAACTGACAGTTCTGCTTAAACCAGGATAAACTGAGGATCTCTGTCCATTACAATTTGATTCCTACATCCCCAACTGGCCTGTCCAATCATCCACCCCCAGTGATTGGCCCATGGTTGGCAATCACAGGGAGGGAAGGAAGGGAATAAGGAGATCTTACTTGTGATTTGCCCCCCTCCCTAGCCCAGAAAGCATGCAACTAGTGAGCTGGGGCTGCAAGCGCTGAAGTCCCCTAGGACAGAAGAGGTCCCAAGGCTCCCGGAGCTGGAAACACAGGGGGCCAGGCCCACGTTCAGACCACGGCCACCCCACCTCGGTGGTGACTGACTGTACCTGGCCTGCCGGATGTGACACCGAAGACAGCGGCCACCTGCGTCATCCAGGACCTGCACCGCCAGGCAGACCTCGCCCTGCACCTCTGCGTCCGGGTCCACGCGGCTCAGGTTGATCCAGCTGTCGATGCCTGCGGGACACACACAATGATGCTTCGTAGACACGGGCCTAAAAATGCCCCAGTGGGGACTTTTTCCTGTCATGTGTCCTCTGTCTGACATAGGGGCTGTAATCAGCATCATGTCGATGGGAAGAAACAAGACCAGGGTGAGCCAGGGAGGCTCTGCCTGGGGGGTAGAGCCCCCGCCAATGGGGGTCGGACCAATGCTCTGAGCCGTGTGCTGTGTGTCCCTTGTCACCTTGAAATACAGTCCCTATCCCTCAGCCCTGCTCTGCAGAATCTCGGGCATTCTGTCTGTCTCTGTTCTCTCCAATGCTTCGAAGATAAGATCCTGTTGTCTTTCAGCTCCTACAGTAATGAGGAGTCAGCTTTGTTTATAAATGGTCTATCTTTTCTCCCTCAGTGGGAGACAGTATTGGGGTTTGAACTCAGGCCTCGGCTCTGCGGGGGAGCCCCACCCTTACCCCCTTTGTTGTTTGAGTCATTTTAGGGATAGGATCTTGTATTTCTGGCTGGGCCAGCGAGGTATCTGGATCTACAGGCCCATCCGGCGGTCACCACACACACACACAAGGAAACAGGCCACCATGAGCAACAGCAGCGTCCGCCCTCGAGACCCGCAAAGACGTTTGGTATTTTCTGTGCGTTACCACTTGTTTCCAGAGTCAAATATTTAAGGACATCCCAAGAAGCGCCAGCAATAACAACAACTTCAAGCAACACGTGTTTAAAAATGAGCAGGCACCGCAGGGCATGCGCTCAGCACGCAAGGCGCCGCTCCCCGGGCTCGGTGCCCAGGACGGGGACAGCAGCATCCTCAGCCAGGCGCCGGCGGCTCCCGCTACGATGCGGCTTCTCGGGAGGCTGAGATCCGAGGGCCACAGCCGGCAGCCAGCCTGGGCAGGCGTCTCCAGCGGACCCGCAAGAAGCCAGCGGCAGAGCGCCGGCCGCGCCAGGGGCAGCGCCAGGCCCCAGCTCAGGCCCCGGGCCCGCGCCGGACACATGCAACCACCGTCCGCAGAAGGGCCCGGCCCACCTCGGGGGTCGGCGGTGATGGCCTCCTTGCTCAGGGAGATCTTGCCGATGATGTCATCGTGCCTGCAGAGGGGGGGGGGGTGTGAGCCTGGGACCCCGCCAGCTGCCGGTGCAGCCAGGCAGGCGTCCAGACGGGCTGCGCTCAGCCCTGGGCAACAACCCTCCTTCCACCGCCTCCCCCAGCCCCGCGCCTGCGCACCCTGCCCGCCCCAGGCCCGCCCCGAACTACCGGACGCCCGGCCCACACGCCCCGCCCCTCTGCGCGTGCCGAAACCCCGCCCACCACACGCCACGCCCCTTCCGGGACACGCCTTGGCCCCGCCCACAGCCCCACCCACCGCACGCCCCGCCCCACCTGCCTTGCCCCCATTCCCCACCCACATCCCGCCCCTCTGTGCTCACCACGGCCCCACCCACCATACGCCACGCCCATTGCCCAGCAAAGTCCCGCCCCCTGCGTGCCCCGCCCACAGCCCCGCCCCACTCACCCCACGGTGTCCTGGTCCAGCACGTAGAAGGCCAGATGGTGGAAGTCCTGCGGCAGGTGCACCGTGTACTCCTCCCCCCAGAAGGGGCTCAGGCTCCGCCACACGGTCGCCGTCCTGCAAGAGGGGAGTGGGCTGGGCCGGGTCCCCACAGACAGCCACCGCCGCCGGGGAACCCCCCGCCGACGGCCCAGACGGTCCGGAGCCCCACGGATGCCCTCCAGGACAGGCACCTCACGATACTGACGGGGCCCGGACAGACCCCGTGCACACACGCAGAGATCTCACACACACACAGACCCCGTGCACACACGCAGAGATCTCACACACACACAGACCCCGTGCACACACGGAGAGATCACACACACACACAGACCCCGTGCACACACGCAGAGATCTCACACACACACAGACCCCGTGCACACACGCAGAGATCTCACACACACACAGACCCCGTGCACACACACAGAGGCCTCACACACACACAGACCCCGTGCACACACGCAGAGATCACACACACACACAGACCCCGTGCACACACGCAGAGATCTCACACACACACACAGACCCCGTGCACACACGCAGAGATCTCACACACACACACAGACCCCGTGCACACACGCAGAGATCTCACACACAGACCCCGTGCACACACGCAGAGATCTCACACACACACAGACCCCGTGCACACACGCAGAGACCTCACACACAGACCCCGTGCACACACGCAGAGATCTCACACACACACAGACCCCGTGCACACACGCAGAGATCTCACACACACACAGACCCCGTGCACACACGCAGAGATCTCACACACACACAGACCCCGTGCACACACGCAGAGATCTCACACACACACAGACCCCGTGCACACACGCAGAGATCTCACACACACACAGACCCCGTGCACACACGCAGAGATCACACACACACACAGACCCCGTGCACACACGCAGAGATCTCACACACACACAGACCCCGTGCACACACGCAGAGATCTCACACACACAGACCCCGTGCACACACGCAGAGATCTCACACACACAGACCCCGTGCACACACACAAAGATCTCACACACACAGACAGACCCCGTGCACACATGCAGAGATCTCACACACACACAGACCCCGTGCACACACGCAGAGATCTCACACACACACAGACCCCATGCACACACGCAGAGATCACACACACACAGACCCCGTGCACACACGCAGAGATCTCACACACACACAGACCCCGTGCACACACGCAGAGATCTCACACACACACACAGACCCCGTGCACACACGCAGAGATCTCACACACACACAGACCCCGTGCACACACGCAGAGATCTCACACACACACAGACCCCATGCACACACGCAGAGATCACACACACACACAGACCCCGTGCACACACGCAGAGATCTCACACACACACAGACCCCGTGCACACACGCAGAGATCTCACACACACACACAGACCCCGTGCACACACGCAGAGATCTCACACACACACACAGACCCCGTGCACACACGCAGAGATCACACACACACACAGACCCCGTGCACACACGCAGAGAACTCACACACACACACAGACCCTGTGCACACACGCAGAGATCTCACACACACACAGACCCCGTGCACACACGCAGAGATCTCACACACACACACAGACCCCGTGCACACACGCAGAGATCTCACACACACACACAGACCCCGTGCACACACGCAGAGATCACACACACACACAGACCCCGTGCACACACGCAGAGATCTCACACACACACACAGACCCCGTGCACACACGCAGAGATCACACACACACACAGACCCCGTGCACACACGCAGAGATCTCACACACACACACAGACCCCGTGCACACACGCAGAGATCACACACACACACAGACCCCGTGCACACACGCAGAGATCTCACACACACACAGACCCCGTGCACACACGCAGAGATCTCACACACACACAGACCCCGTGCACACACGCAGAGATCTCACACACACACAGACCCCGTGCACACACGCAGAGATCTCACACACACACAGACCCCGTGCACACACGCAGAGATCTCACACACACACACACAGACCCCGTGCACACACGCAGAGGCCTCACACACACACAGACCCCGTGCACACACGCAGAGATCTCACACACAGACCCCGTGCACACACGCAGAGATCTCACACACACAGACCCCGTGCACACACGCAGAGATCTCACACACACACACAGACCCCGTGCACACACGCAGAGATCTCACACACACACACAGACCCCGTGCACACACGCAGAGATCACACACAACACAGACCCCGTGCACACACGCAGAGATCTCACACACACACACAGACCCCGTGCACACACGCAGAGATCACACACACACACAGACCCCGTGCACACACGCAGAGATCTCACACACACACAGACCCCGTGCACACACGCAGAGATCTCACACACACACAGACCCCGTGCACACACGCAGAGATCTCACACACACACAGACCCCGTGCACACACGCAGAGATCTCACACACACACAGACCCCGTGCACACACGCAGAGATCTCACACACACACACACAGACCCCGTGCACACACGCAGAGGCCTCACACACACACAGACCCCGTGCACACACGCAGAGATCTCACACACAGACCCCGTGCACACACGCAGAGATCTCACACACACACACAGACCCCGTGCACACACGCAGAGATCACACACACACAGACCCCGTGCACACACGCAGAGATCTCACACACACACAGACCCCGTGCACACACGCAGAGATCTCACACACACAGACCCCGTGCACACACGCAGAGATCTCACACACACACAGACCCCGTGCACACACGCAGAGATCTCACACACACACAGACCCCGTGCACACACGCAGAGATCTCACACACACACAGACCCCGTGCACACACGCAGAGATCTCACACACACACAGACCCCGTGCACACGCAGAGATCTCACACACACACAGACCCCGTGCACACACGCAGAGATCTCACACACACACAGACCCCGTGCACACACGCAGAGATCTCACACACACACAGACCCCGTGCACACACGCAGAGATCTCACACACACACACACAGACCCCGTGCACACACGCAGAGATCTCACACACACAGACCCCGTGCACACACGCAGAGATCTCACACACACACAGACCCCGTGCACACACGCAGAGATCTCACACACACACACACAGACCCCGTGCACACACGCAGAGATCTCACACACAGACAGACCCCGTGCACACACGCAGAGATCTCACACACACACAGACCCCGTGCACACACGCAGAGATCTCACACACACACAGACCCCGTGCACACACACAGAGATCTCACACACACACACACACAGACCCCGTGCACACACGCAGAGATCTCACACACACACAGACCCCGTGCACACACGCAGAGATCTCACACACACACAGACCCCGTGCACACACGCAGAGATCTCACACACAGACCCCGTGCACACACGCAGAGATCTCACACACACACAGACCCCGTGCACACACGCAGAGATCTCACACACACAGACCCCGTGCACACACGCAGAGGCCTCACACACACAGACCCCGTGCACACACGCAGAGATCTCACACACAGACTGTGCACACACGCAGAGATCTCACACAAACACAGACCCCGTGCACACACGCAGAGACCTCACACACACACAGACCCCGTGCACACACGCAGAGATCTCACACACAGACCCCGTGCACACACGCAGAGTTCTCACACACACACACAGACCCCGTGCACACACGCAGAGATCTCACACACAGACCCCGTGCACACACGCAGAGATCTCACACACACACAGACCCCGTGCACACACGCAGAGATCTCACACACACACAGACCCCGTGCACACACGCAGAGATCTCACACACACACACAGACCCCGTGCACACACGCAGAGATCTCACACACACACAGACCCCGTGCACACACGCAGAGATCTCACACACACACAGACCCCGTGCACACACGCAGAGGCCTCACACACACACAGACCCCATGCACACACGCAGAGATCTCACACACAGACAGACCCCGTGCACACACGCAGAGATCTCACACACAGACCCCGTGCACACACGCAGAGATCTCACACACACACACAGACCCCGTGCACACACGCAGAGATCTCACACACACACAGACCCCGTGCACACACGCAGAGATCTCACACACACACAGACCCCGTGCACACACGCAGAGATCTCACACACACACAGACCCCGTGCACACACGCAGAGATCTCACACACACACAGACCCCGTGCACACACGCAGAGATCTCACACACACACAGACCCCGTGCACACACGCAGAGGCCTCACACACACACAGACCCCGTGCACACACGCAGAGATCTCACACACACACAGACCCCGTGCACACACGCAGAGATCTCACACACAGACCCCGTGCACACACGCAGAGATCTCACACACACACACAGACCCCGTGCACACACGCAGAGATCTCACACACACACAGACCCCGTGCACACACGCAGAGATCTCACACACACAGACCCCGTGCACACACGCAGAGATCTCACACACACACAGACCCCGTGTACACACGCAGAGATCTCACACACACACACAGACCTCATACACACACAGAGGTCTCACACGTGCACACACCTACAGAGCCCTGTGCACACATGCAGAGGTCTAACGCACATGTCCACACACGGTGCACATCCCATCCAAGGAGCCAGACTCATAGAGAATGAGCATGTGTGTGTAGTTCACACACACGGAAGCACACCATATACTCCAGGGAGGACCAAGATGCAGGCGCACCCCACATACACAGACACACAGGGTGTCCTCAGAAACTTCTAGAATCACATACCTGTGTGTGTCACCCAGACACACAGCATGCAGCACCTATGCTGACATGTACCGAGCCACACCCACACACACACGGGCTTGCACACAGCTCCAGTCACTGTCTCCATCCTTCCAAGGCCTTTGGGAGAGGCCATTGACCAGGTTAGCTCAGAGATGCTGAGGTGAGGCCTGAGGAATGCTTACTGCTGGAGAGGGGGGCAAAAGGGAACGGCAAAGAGGACAAGTGTTCCAGATGGCTGGGACAGCATGTGCAAAGGCCCTGAGGCAGGAGTCGGTCTTTTTTAGTTCAAAGAACGAGAAGACATCAGAGGCAAGGGAGCACTGAACACCTGAGCACTCTGAGATTCATGGAAAGCAAGAGAGACCGCAGGATGGCCAGGGACCACGTGCTCACACACACAGACACACACACACACAACACACACACACACACACACACACACACACACACTGTGCTTCTGACCCAGCCCAGGGGCACCACCTTCAGACAGACCCTGGACGATTCCTCTTACTCCCTTCCCCGCGCTCAGCCTTTTCCCACGCCTGAGGTCCCCTCTTCTCCCAGCTCCTGATCCAGCAGCTCCTCGGAGCTCAGTGTGTGTGTATGGGGGAGCGGGGGGGCGCAGCCTGAGGTCCCCCAGAAAAGCACTCTGCAGAAGGGGCTGAGAGCAGCCCGCTCTCGGGGGTGGGAGGGACCAGTGGAGGTCAGCCCAGGGCCCCCCGGCCTACCCCTCTCCCCACGGGGTCTCCCCGCTCCCAGCTCCCTGCCCATCTGGACCAGAACTGGCGCCAGGAGCATCCTGAGTCCTGCTGTCTCCATAGGAACCGGGGCTCCCGCCGCTGCCCACCCACCTCCCTCCCGCCTGCCCCGCCCCCGCCACAGGTCCATCCACACCGCCCAGCCGGGACTCACACCCGCGCAGGCAGGCTGGAGCGCTCACGTGGGAGTGCAGAGGGCCCATGTGCATGTGCACACACACACACACACACACACACTCATCCTCACACACACTCCCCGGCACCCGCAGCACCCGGCAGGCCCGGAACCAGCCAGTCCAGCCAAGCGTGAGATGCCAGCCCCGGAGAGGCCAGTAGCGGAGAGAGGCACAGGCTGGTGGCGGCTGAGTCACCAGAGAAGGAGAACATGGGAGGATGGTGGGATTCGGGGTACGGCGGGCCTCCTCGGGGAGAGGCTCACGCCCCAGATCTTTGGTTATTGTTGGCAGAGGTCTTCATAGGTAGCCAGGTTTGGCCTCCAACTCACAATCCTCTTGCCTCGGCCTCCCAAATGCTGGGACTACAGGGGTGTGCGCCACGGCACACGAATTTGCCCTTCCTGGATTCAGCAGGTCTAGGAAGAGCCCCTCCGCCCACTCCGTACCTGGCCACCACCTCATCGTCCACTTTGACCAGGCAGTAGGGGTCACTGCTTCCGGACCTGAGAAGACAAGGGGGTGAGGGAGGGGCTCGAAAGCGCAGCCCTGGGAGAGGCGTGGGTCAATCTGCCTCATCGATCGGGCAGAGGAGGTTGGGCCCCAGGGGGAGAGGGGACTTAGCCGGGGTCACATGGTCAGTCCAGCAACGAAGATGTCACCCCCCACAACGCGGGTGGGAGCCACTGCACGGACACCTGGCCTTCCTCCTGCCCCCCCTCCACCCCTTGAGAAAGGGACACAGGGACACAGGATCTGGAAGGGTGAGAGCCCCGACGCGTGGTTAGGTCCAGTGGTCTTCAGTGCCATGCCCCTGACCCCAAGGTGGCCGGCTGGCACCTCCCTTCCCAACTCCTGGCCTTGACTTCACTGCCCTGTAAATGGGCCCAGACATTATTTTGGCAGGGGGGGCATGATGGACTGGTCCCTGGATGGCCCAGGAACGCCCAACCTGCCATGGTGCCTGGGGGTCACTGCTGCCCTCCCCTGGGGGTGGGGATCCCCCAACCTCAGAAGGATGGACCTACAGAGAATCCAAACCTCAAAACTGAAGCGACAATAGGCATGCTATTTCCTCTTGGGCAACCAAGCCAGGCCCATCTCCCTTTCAAAATACCAGTCCTTGGGCTGGGAGGGTAGCTCAGTGGTCGAGTGCTGGCCTAGCATGCATGAAGCCCTGGATTCCATTCCTCAGAACCACATACACAGAAAAAGCTGAAAGTGGCGCTGTGGCTCAAGTGATAGAGAGCTAGCCTTGAGCAAATGAAGCTCAGGGACAGCACCCAGGCCCCGAGTTCAAGTCCCAGGAAAAAGAATAGTCCTGAGTTCAACGCAGCTCTCCATCCGAGAGTCTCCTCCCCACCGAGGCTGACTCTAAAAACAACCCTGCAAGCCCTGCACTCCACCCATGCTTCAGCCCTCAGGGCGGCTGAGGCAGGAGGATCAGCGAAACAGGAGTTCGAAGCCAGCCTGGGCAACATGGCAAGACACAATCTTCACACACACACACACACACACAAAACCCTCTGAGCCCCCAAATCATCTCACTCCCCATGTTTCTGCATTTCCCATCTGCCTCCCTCAAACACCAAGCTGTGAGCTTCTTGGGGAACAGTCTGTACCCCTCTTTCTCCTCTATCTCCCACTTGGTGTGGAGTTGGCCTGGGGGGGTGAGTTCTGAGTGGACAGATGTTTGGAGCGTGTGCTGATTCCATCCCCTGCGCCCAGGGCAGCGGTCAGCCCCCCTGGGGGCCGCCGCCCCTCCCCCGCCCCGTCCTCTCACGGGAGCTGAGCTCAGCACGAGCTGCCCCGGGCTCTGACGCACAAGCCCTTATCGGGATCCCATCAGGTAAGGCCAAGGTGGCGTGGCGAGCCGGGAGGGATGGGCCTGTCCCCTGCCTGGCCTCTCCCACGGCCCTTGCCCCAGGGCAGCATGGGAAAGAGGCCCCTCGGTGATCCCTGTCTGGTTTTGTCCTGAGAAGCTGTCCGCGTTCAAATCCTAGGGAACTGTCTCTGCGGTCCTCAGTTTCCCAGGCATGGAGGGCGGGGCCTGGGATGTCTGCCAGCAGCTACGGCCAATCACAGGCGGGACTCTGAAATCCGCTGTGGCCTCCTCCGGGCGAGGTTGGCCATTGCTGTGAACATGGCTTTGGGGTCTGGGCCCTCCGCCTGAGGGGTGGGCAGAGAATGCAGCCCCTCCCAGAGGCCCCCACCCTCCTCTGATACCTCAGCATGGTCTGGAAGAAGGGGGCCACCAGCTAGGGAAACTGAGGCAGGGTGGATGGGCGCCCAGTCGGGGACCCCTCGCACCACCCTTGCTCTGGGGTGCGGCTCTTTCCTGGGCTGGGGAAAGGCAGGGGGTGAGCGTGACCCAGAGGTGCTAGAATGAGACGTGACTCAAACCCCTGTGCAGGAGGTGTGGGGGTTGAAAGGCAGGTCCTGGCCCAGGACCCCAGCTGCCACCCACCAGGACGGATGGAAGACAGGGCTCAGACAGACTGACAGCCCTCACCCCTGGATTATGGAGATGATGCAGGTCCTTAATCTCATTCTTAGAAAGGGTGGCCTGGGAACTGGTCTAGTTGCTCTGTTGTTCTTTCAGGTATATTTGTTTGGGGTGACTGCTGAGAAAGGGGGTGCTAAACTCCCTAAGGCCACAGTGGCAGGGTGCTGTGGTAAGAAGGTTCCTGAAATCAAAGGCCAGAGAGAGAGAGAGACAGATAGACACAGAGAGAGAGAGAGAGAGAGAGAGAGAGAGAGAGAGAGAGAGAGAGAGAGAGGAAGAAACAGAGACAGATGGACAGAGAGAGACAGAAACGGAGACAGCACTCCCTCCCAGCAGAGCTAAAGCCCACCCTCAATCAGGACCAAGACTCCGCCTCCCAGCTCACCTTAGCACAGGTGAGCCCCCAAAGGTCCCTAGGATCAGGATGGTGGCTCCGCCCCCAGCCCCCAGTGCCCAGAGGGGAAACCAAGGCTCGCAAAGAGTTTGAGTTCAAGGTCAGGCAGCCAGCATCCTCCCAAGGATTCCACACCTGCCTCAGGTGCTGACATCCTCAGAGCCTCTCTCTGGGCTCCAGGCCAGTGGGGGGGAAGGGGGGGACTCCCCTTTACTGCTGAGTCAGCAATTGCTGATTCAGCTGGGGGGGGGAGGGAGCCAGGAACAGAGAGGCGCCCAAGCCACCCCGGCCGGGTCTGTCGCGCGTGGCAGGGACGGGCCCTGGGGGGGGGGAGGGAGAGGGGGAGGGCCTCTTCAGGCAGCAGGACACCTAGGGAAATGTCACCCCGGGTCTGGCGGCTACCAGACCTGGGGGGGGGGGGTCTCAGAGCCCTGGGTCAAAAGGACCCCAGGAGGCCACCTGGTGACACTGAACGTTGTTTGCACCGGGACCATCTGGATGGACTCCTGGGGGGGAGGGTTCCCTGATATCCCCCCAGCACCTGTCTGCAGCCCCCTCCCCAGCCCGGCCAGAGCCCCTGGGGCACATCCCGGAACAAAGACGCCCGCGGCCCGGGCGCCGGGGCGGGCGGCCCTCCCTGGCACGGGGCCGGCCGGGCCTGCCCGACGCCGCCCCCCGCCCGCGCCCGCGCCCGCGCCCGCGCCCCGGCACTCACACGTCCTTGGCGGGCAGCGCCCGGCCCTCCACCACGCGGATACTCAAGGAGCTGCTCCTGGCCATGGCGCTCGGCCCAAACTTTGCGCGCAGGAGGGCGCCCGGGTTCCGAGGCCGGCCCCGAGGGCGCCTACATGCCACCAGCTGCGAGCCTGGCGCCCCGCCCCGGGGTCCCGGCGACCCCTGTGCGGGGCGCGAGGGGCCGGATCCGGATGGAGGAGAGGCAATCGAGCCCCTGGGAGGAAAGGGGGCGCCCGCCGGGCTCCACAGGTAGGAGCTGCGCCCCAGGCCGGCGGGCGCGCGCGCGGGCGGGCGGACGGGCGGAGCGCGCGGGGGCACCACCAGCCCTCGCCGCGGCGCGGGAGCTCCGGGAGGACCGACTGGGCGGGCAGGGGGCGGGAGGGGGAGGCTCAGGGCCGTCCCCGATCCCGCCTCCCGCAGGGTCCCCGCCCGCCCTCCGAGCCCCTCGCGCGCCCTCTGCCGGCACCCCAGCCACGCGCGCCGGAGCGCACGGTGGCGGAGACCCGGGAGAGCGGCCCAGCCTGGCAGCGGGGAGGGCGTGGCCACGACCAGGGGCGTGGCTTGCGGTGGGAGGGCGTGGCCATTTGTCGGTCGGGCGTGGCCTCCGTCGAGAGTGGGCGTGGTCCCCATCCAGAGGGCGTGGCCTCGGGTTATCGCTAATTTGGCTGGGGGCGGCGATCACCTGTTTCCCTCCCTCTCTTTCTCGAGGTGTCGGCTCTGTGGAGGGAGGGGTCTCCCCCCCCCCCCGAGTGTCCAGGGAACCCCGGGGAGTGCGCGGGAGGGGAAGGCGGGGAGATCAATCCTCCAGGAGTCTGCTCCGTGCCAGGCACGGGTCTGAGAGCTTCTCTTTGTTCTGCTCCTATCCTTCTGCGCGCCCTGCGCCGTGGCCCCCAGCTCGCGGGTAAAGAAACGGAGGTGCCCAGGGCTTAGATAGCGCGGCCACAGTCTCACGGTTAGTAACTGGCTCGCCTTCCTGAGTTTTGATCCTGCTCTGCCCCTTTGGTAGCTGTGCGTTTTGGGGTAAATTGCCTCACCTCTCTGTGCTACGATTTGACTTCCTCCTCTGTGCAATGGGATGATGTCCTATCTTATTTACAGGGTTCGGCGAGAATTAATTAAGATAATGCAGGAGACGAGTCACACACTCAGACTGTGTTTAATATCGATACCATAGACGGTGCTTAATACTACTGTCCTTTCTGGGTGTGGCTTATCAATCGCCTCTCCAGGTGTTTCTTCCACCTCCAGTCCAGACCTCTTTTTTTCCTCTGCCCTCACAGGTCCAAGTTGGAACATTTTTCAAGTGTTAAATGTCCAGCAGGGCCTGGTCCAGGCTAGAAAGTGACCCCCCCCCCACGCTTATTTCTCCCTCTCGGTTTGTCAATCTGCTGACACTGCAGGTGCAGGTCTGTCGACTCAGGCCAGCCCAGATGTCAGGGCTGGACACCAGTGGGTGCGCCCTGCGAACTGAGGGTGGCAGTCACCACCCAGACTGGCAGGACCGGGAGTGGCCCAATGGCTGCCCTCCCCCTCCCTCCTCCTCCTCCCTCTCTGACTCCTCCCCAGCCAGGCTGGGAGGACTCAGAGCGCTGGAATTCTCTCCTTAGCCTCAGTAGCCGCATCTGGGAAATGGGTCCAGGAGAGCAGCCATAAGCTCATCACCTCTCAAGGTACCAGGAGGGATCCAGGACCCGGGGCCGAAGAGCAGTGGCCCCAAAGAAGTAGTGAGACTCCTTTGGCTCTTTGTCCAGAGCACCCCAAAATCAATGTACACCGGAAGGGGAAGTGAAAGTGGTCATGTGACCACAACTGCCAGACTGGGTCCCAGGTGACACTGTGCACACACACCTGGGTCTCTGTCTGAACATTTTTGCCCCTTGGGAGGCTGCAGAGACCTCAGGGCCCTTATCGGGGGTCACGGCCCCCGTGTTCCTCCTGGCCCAGACACTTCCTGTTATTCTGAGGGTTCATGACCAGCAGCAACTGGCAGGGGAGGGAGTCAGGGGTGCAGACCAAGCTGCCAGCCAGGAACCGGGGAGCGAGCCCATGGCCCCACAGATCCTCAGGAAAGGCAATCCGCAGGGCGGTGGAAAGCCAGCGGGCCTCCTTCCTGGCACACAGCAGGCGCTTACTAGATGATCCCTGTGAAGGCAGCCCTGCAGCTTTTGCCTCACCAGCTCTGGGCAGGTCAGCGCCCGTGGCGCCTGTCACTGCTGCTGTGAAAAGCTTCGGCTGTGGGAGGTGCTGGCCAGGGTGAAGAGCAGCAGCCCGGCATGAGTGGCTCACGCCTGTGATCCGAGCTACTCAGGAGGCTGAGGATTGAGGCTCAAAGGCAGGCAGGAAAGTCCATGAGACTCCAAAAAAAAAAAAAAAAGCTCTCTCACACACACAAGAGCAGATGCTAGGTCCGGCTGGCCCAGAGTGCCTCGGTTTCCCCATCTGTAAAATGTAGCTCATGCTAGCACTTCTCTCTGGAGGATGTCTGTGAGTGGGGAAAAATGAATGTCAGCCATTTAGCACACCTGGTAGACAGCAAGCGCTCAATACCTGTCCCGGCCACAGTGGGGAAGGCTGATTCCAGCCCTGGGCCTGACACTGGGCTTCACTCGGCGGCTGCACTGGGGACCCAGCCTGGACAGAGTGGCAGGCTGGCAGGGATGCAGGGCAGGTGCGCCTCACAGCCCCTCACTGCTCCACATTGGGGCACAGCAGGAATCCGGGGCTCTGGTTCCAGCCGAGGTTTCTGATAAAGATCCCCCGGCCACGCTCTGCCAGCCCTCCTGGCCTTCCTGCCAGGGCACCGAGTGCTGGCTTCATCTGCCCTGATGGACACTTGAAGAGGAGTGTGCTCTGCTCCACCAGCACCTAGAGGACTTGAGCTGGACTCAAGGAGAGAACTCACCCCACAGAAACTGGCCAATCCCACCGTGTTTGGGTCCATTTCCCAACCTCCCAAAACGGCCAGAGCTCCCCATCCCATGAGCCCCTAAACTATGCTCCTGAATTCAACACCCCCAAGGCTTTTCTCACATGCCCCATACCCACTCCACCCTGCCTCTCCCCACAGATTCCTTCCACTGAGAAAACCTTTCCATCCCTTCTCCCACCAAGTCCTCACCGAACCATGGCTTCCCCCAGGGCTGGGAAGTGAAGCTCAGGAAGCCAGTGTGACCGGACATCATAGGGCCTTACATAACAAGAGAGTGCTCCAGCCAAACGCAGTGGCTCACACCCCAGGTCTCCACTACTCAGGCGGCTGAGATCTGAATCTCAGCAACTGGGAAGGCTGAGATCTGAGGATCATGATTCGAGGCCAGCCCCGGCAGGAAAGTCCATGAGACTCTCACCTCTACTTAACCATCAAAAAGCCAGTGGTAGAGCACAAGCTTTGCACACAAAAGTTCAGGGGTAGCACTCAGGCCCCAAGCCCCAGAACGGGTACCACTAATAACAAAAAACAAAAACCCTCTCCTCTTAGGTTTCTAAAAGAACCTCACTGTCTATCCTTCCTAGCCTGGCACCGCCTCCAGGAAGTCTTCCCTGACCTGGAGAGGCAGGAAGGAGGCGGTGCCCTGGCCCCTCCCCAGGCCTGGAAGGCCAGGATCTGTGACCTTGGTCTCCGGTTCCCGGGTGTGTGTGTGTTTCCCCGTGGTTTACACGCTTGTCTGCTCTCTTAAATGTCAGGGACAATGTCTGATTCATGCCAGGCCTCCTCATCCTTGAAGCAGGGCACTGAAGCTGGGCTTGCTGGGTTAGGTGCTCCAGGACCTCCTGCCCCCCCAAAAACAGGGGCCAAACCTGCCCCCCTGGACCCCCTTGTTTGCTCCTACGAGGCCCTGGCTAGGCTTGCTGATCAGAGGGCAGGGAGAGCCCTCTCTGTCTCGGACACAAAGCTCCGTTGTCATGGCTCGGGAGATTTCAGGCACAGAGCCACGGGGCAGTGGGCAGGGCTTCTCCCCCTCACTTTGGAATGGAGAAGTAGGAAGAGGGAGGAAGAGGGAGGCCGAGAAGCCGGCCTGGGGGGCCTGGGGTGGGGATATGTCCTAATCCCTGGGGCAAGAGGCCCAGGGTTGGGCCGGCTGAGAGTTGGCATCTTGTGGTCAGCAGCCCCTCCCACTCTCCCACCCCCACCCCGGGGTGACCGGCACAGACGCTGGAAGCTCAGAGGGCAGGGCAGGGGACCCCCCCCCACAGGAGCAGCACCCCACTCAACAGAGGGGAATGCAGAGCAAAAGGTACTTTTTTTCCTGAGGTCCCCAGTAACTTGAGGACAGGGAGCTCTTCAGCCTTTCACCTCTCCCCACACCCAGACCCGGGTCCCTGGTTTATCACCTGTAGCCCTTCTTGGCCCGTGGCAGCCCTGGCTTAGCCCTTCAAGCCTGAGCTCCATACTGCAACGAATAGGCCTTTGTTCTCCTCTAGGAGGGGGCCAGAACCCACTTCCTCAGGGCCTTTGCACATGCCCGTCCACCTACCCGCTCTTCTCTCCTCCATTCAGTCCTCCTCTGGGTTGGAACTCACACCTCTGGGCCTGGTGCCCGCTCAGCCCCCTCCAGCCTCTGGTCCGCACACCTGCCACCATTCCATCCACGGCACCCGGAGGGCCGGCAGAACAGACTGAGCGACTCAGTGTGCGGTCCATCGAACTGGGCACCCTGTGCTTGCTGGGCAGGCGCTCCATCACCAGGCCACACCTCCAGCTCGGGCTCCCAGCCCCGCCCCTCCCCTGTGTGTCCACTCTCCTGCCTGGGTTTTCGCCAGGCCGTGTTGTGCCCGTGGTTGCCCAGGCAACCGGGGCAAGCTGCACTGGTTTCTGGGAGTCCCCGCAAGCTGCACGCTGCTGCAGTCCCCCCTGCGACTCCTCGCACCCCCAGGGGGAGCCGAGCCCCTCCAGATCCCCCCAAGCCACCGCGAGGCGGGCGGGGCCGGGGCGATGGTCCTGTCCCGGAACTCCCCTATGGCCTTGCAAGAAGGTCCTGGGTGAGCTGGGGCAACTGGAGAGGCGGGAGGGAGGACGGGAGGGAGGGCAGAGGTCTGGGAAGGCCCCCATCCCTCCCAGTCCCTGGGACCCTGATCTTTGGAGGCACTCCATGATGGGGGAAGGAAAGAAGACAAGCCAGGTCAGAGCAGGCCAACAGCTTCTGTTCACTCTTCCCTCCACCCCCCAGGAAAGTTCCAGGCGTTCAACCCAAGTTGCATGGGGGGGAGGGGTGAGCACTGCTTTGAGCAGGTCTGGCAGAGTTGGGCTGGCCTTGACCAAGGAGACATCTGTCTCCCCGTGGACCCCAGCTGGACAGCCTGCCCCTTCCCCCCTAGATAAACCTCCTCCAGCGATGGTTGTGTGGAGCTTACATACAGCTAAGGGATGTCAGAGGTGCGTCATGGCCTCCGGCTTTTTGGTTGACATGGGGTCTCTCGGACTTGATCGCCACCTCCCTGGTGGCTGGGGTGAGCCGCTGCACCCACTGGCTCTTGTCTTCCACCTCCAGGTCGCCACCAGAGCAAACCGTGACCCGCTTCCCGCCGTGGCAGAGCCTCTTGGAGAAGAGGCGGGAGCTGGCGGAGGCCGACCAGAGTCTGAGGGCCCAGAAGGAGGTACCTCCGTCCCCAGCAGAGGCGGGGAGACGCACAGGACCAACAAGTCCCAAGGCCCAGAAGTGTTCCCCACGGAGGCGCCCCGGTTTCACCCCCTGGCGGTGCGCCCCGGAGGAGCACCGTGTGCTGCGCACTGCATTCGTCCCTGCCCGGGAGAAACCCAAAAGCTAGAGAGGAAAACAGAGGGGCCGGGGTCACTGCCATGGGGGTGGGCACAGGGCCGGGGCAGCCCCGCCTCCACGTGGGGGTCCAGGAGGACTTCTTGGAGGAGGTGAGGTCTTAGGCCAAGACAGAGGCACTGGGACAGCGCGCAGGGAGAGGGGCGGGCTGAGGCTGCAGGGGGCGGGAGGAGGGGGGCGGGCTGGGGCTGGAGAGGCCCCCCTCCCCTCCCCCTTACC
The DNA here is from genome assembly GCF_024711535.1 of Dipodomys merriami. Lineage (NCBI taxonomy): Eukaryota > Metazoa > Chordata > Mammalia > Rodentia > Heteromyidae > Dipodomys > Dipodomys merriami. The sequence goes on along the minus strand of NW_027202738.1, from coordinate 1,427,913 downwards.
CCAACCCCCCCCCAGGAGCTCCGCGCGGCCACGGCGGCCCTGACGCAGCGCTGGGAGCAGCTGGGGCAGAAGGAGCAGGCCCTAAAGGGCTCCTTCGTGCGCTTCGACAAGTTCTTGCAGGTGGGTGGCGATGGCGGGGAGGGGTCCCGGAGGACAAGTCCCCACCCAGCGGGGCGGGAACGTGGGCCTTCATCTCAGATTCTGAGATCGGGTGGAGGCGACAGCTCCCCCCTCGCCCGGCCTCCTTCCCCGGGCTCCCCCGCTTCCTCGTCCCGCTGTCCCCAGGACTCGGAGGCCCGGCGCGGCCGCGCGCGACAAAGGGCGGCGGAGGAGCGAATCCGGACGGGCCGCCTGGAGGCGGAGGCACTGCGCCTGCGCGCCCAGCTGGAGGCGCTGCAGCGGGAGCGCGCGCGGCTGCAGAGGCGGCTGCGGCGCCTGGAGCCCTGCGCGCGCCTGCTGGAGCGAGCGCTGGAGCAGCTGCCCGAGGTGAGCCAGTGTGCGCGTGCGCAGGAGCGGGAGCCGCGAGGCGGGCGCGCGCGCGCCCCGACAATCGGCTTGAATTAAACGAACCACCGCGCATCGGTGGGGATCGCTGGCAGTCGTCCGGGCGCCGGTGGCGCACGCCCGTCATCCCAGCGGCTCAGGAGGCTGAGCGCTGAGGGTCGCAGTTCGAAGCCAGCCCGGGCGGGAAAGTCCGTGGGACTCTTACCTCCCGTGAACCAGCAAAAAAGCCGGGAGTGGCGCGGCGCTGGGGCGCAAGGAGCAGAGCGCAAAAGCTCCGGTCCGCACACTCGTGCCAAAGAACCGCCAGGGCCGGGGCGCGGGGCCGCGGGTCGGGCGGGTGCCGGCGGGGAGGAGACTGGGGCCGCGGCGCCCGAGGCCCGGCCGAGCCCGCGTTGGGGGTCCCGCGGCGGCGCCCCAGTTCCAGGACGTGCCCGCGCTGGTGGCGCGCGTCGAGGGGCTGGCGGACGCGCGGGCGGCGCTGCTGCGCGCGGAGGCGGAGCGGCGCGCGGAGCTGGAGGCGGCGCGGGCGGCGCTGCGGCGGCTGCGGGAGGAGGCGCCCGAGCTGCGGCTGCGGCAGAGCCAGCGGCGGGCGCAGCTGGAGGAGCAGCTGGAGGCGGCACGGGGGCGCCGGCGGCAGTGGGTGCGCGGGGCGGGGCTGCATCCAGGGGCGTGGTCTCCCCGTGGCGGGGCGGGGCCTCATCCAGGGGCGTGGTCTCCCCGTGGCGGGGCGGGGCCTCATCCAGGGGCGTGGTCTCCCCGTGGCGGGGCCGCATCCAGGGGCGTGGTCTCCCGGGACGGGGCGTGGTCTCCCCGTGGTGGGGCCTCATACAGGGGCGTGGTCTCCCCGTGGCGGGGCCTCATCCAGGGGCGTGGTCTCCCGGGACGGGGCGTGGTCTCCCCGTGGCGGGGCGGGGCCGCATCCAGGGGCGTGGTCTCCCGGGACAGGGCGTGGTCTCCCGTGGCGGGGCGGGGCCTCCCCATGGCGGGGCGGGGTCTCCTCCCGGGGCTGGCCGGGGCGGCCTCGGCCTTCCCAGGCCCGTCACCTGGCCTGGCCCCTGGCCCGCAGGAAGCCGAGTGGGCGCAGATCCAGAGCAAGGCGGCCGAGAAGACGCTGCTGCTGGGGCGCCTGCGCATGTCAGCGCTCAGCCTGTACCAGGCGGTGTGCCTGCACCGGGGGCAGCCGCCCGCGCTGGACCTCGAGGACACGGAGGGGCAGCTGGAGCAGGTGAGGCCCCACGGCCGCCTCAGACTCCCCAGAGAGGGCGGGCAGACCCAGTCGGTGCCCAGCGCGCAGCCCCTCTGACCAGGGACGGGGAGGGGGGGCCCCATCTCCAGAGGAGGAGGCGGAGGGTGGGAGCTGGCCGCTGAGGGGTGAGCCGGGCTGCCGCCTCCCGCCCCCAGGTGAAGCTGTTCATCCTGGACCTCTCCGCCATGCTGGCCAGCCTCCCTGAGACCCAGCCCCCAGCCCCAGGTGAGCACCGGAGGGGAGATCGAGGGCCAGCACCCCACGGTGAGAGGGCCGAGTGGCCCTGTCCAGCTGTTTTCTCACAGGAAAGGGGGCGGCCACGGCCACACGTGCTGTAGGATTCATGGAAGCCACACAGCGAACACTCAAGAAACGCAGGCCTCAGTGATGGGGGACAAGGCTGTGTCTGCACCCCACCCGCCCTCTGGCCTGAGCAGAAGCACCGGCAAGGGGCCACCCTGGGCCCACGGCTGGGGAGGGACCTCACAGCCCCAAACAAGTACCAGGGAGCCTGGAGCAGTGCGGAGGCTGGAGAGCTCTAGGTGTGGACGTTGGGGGAGCGGCTGTGCCCTCTGACCTTGGCCCCACACACCACCTCTATCAGTATGCTCCCAGTGTCGCGAGCCCGCTGGGGTGCATGGTCCCCTCCAGGTCTATCTGCTGAGACACCTGCAGAACCCCCTCCTCCAGATGGGTGAGGGGGGACCGTGCCGGGCTGCTCACTTGCTCAGTCTGATGTTTCCCTGTCCCCTAGTTCTAAGAAGACTGCAAATCCTGGCCTGCCAGAGGCACTCAATAAAGCTTTATTCCATTAAAACCCCTTAGGGTGCAGACCCATGTGGCCACAAGCCTTAAGTCTAGAACATACTCAGGTCTCGACCCGCGGCTTTGCTGGAGAACTCTATACACCTCAAGACCTGCCCAACGTGTCCACCCTGGTTGAGGCAGCTGCTGTGTTCTGGGCCAGGCACCACTGGTTTTCTTGGCTGCCTACTTCTGCAGCCATCATGAGAAACTCCTGGATCGCCAGTCCCTCACATCCTCTTCCTCATCTTGCCCTTCTTGGTTGGGGCACCCCGGCCGAAGGCTCCCTGCCGCAGCTCCTGGGCCCGGCGGCGGTTGCGGGCGGACAGCTGCTTGAGGCCCCCGCGCTGCAGGAAGCGCATCTTCTGGGCCCGGCGCCGCTGCTTCAGGATCTGCTGCTTGGTCCTGAGCTCGGAGCGCACGCGGCTGCCAGGGCCGCCGGGGGGCTGAGATGCACCTGTCAGGATGGAGAATGGGGCTCAGACTTTGGGGTGACTCCTGTCTCCTCCAGAAGCCCCCATGCCCCCTCCTAAGTGAGCCAGGAAAGAATTAGTGTGAGTGAAGGGGAGAGGATGTGATAGGAACAGGTGCAGCCCTGGATCACTCACAACCTGAGGACCCAGCCAGCCCCCAGCACCTCGGGGGTGTGCAGCAAGCCACCCAGGACATGGAGAGGCCCCCCCTGGGGGGGAGGGGAAGCCCAGTGACCCAGCCTCTCCCACCTCGAGTGAGCCCCTTGGAGGGGGGGGGCAAGGCCCTTCCTCTCATCACATGCAAGGCCATGAGCCAATGGCCTTGGTCCCTCACTGGGGGGGGGAGGGGAAGCTCCACATAGCCCGCTTCGATCCCACCTCGGCCTGCTGAGAGGCTGGGCCATCACCTGTGGTCACCTGGGCCAAGCCTAGGTGACACCTGCCAGCCCACAATGCCAGGGAAAAATCCTCCCCAACTTCCTCCTTAAACCAACTGCCTTGGCTGCTGGCTTTTGTAGCCAGGTTCCCTGCCTGCCACGTGGCTGGGCCCCTCCCCTGCCCCTGGGGACGGGGCCACACACAGTGCACACGTAGGTGCAGTGCAGTGTGGCAGGTGGAAAAGCCAGACCCTAACCTTGAGGCCCCACCTCTAGGTGTGGGGACTTAATGCAGCGAATGTGTTCAACCCCAAGTCACCAGTTCCCCCACGGTGTCACCTGGGCCTGAGAGCTACTCCACCAGTGCCTGTGGGGCAGGACAAGCCCACGGGGGGGGGGGGGGGGGGGGAGGGGTGTGAGGAGGGCGGCTGTGTGTGTCACTTTACCTTAAGGTTCTAAGCAGAAAGGGTGTGTGGGGGAGGGCTCAGGCCCTGACACTCACTTTCCACCCACCTCTGGGGCTATCTGCAGCCCCTGTACCTCAGTTTCTCCTCATCTACCTGCACTCCACATTGGGGCTCACCTTGGCTACGCCCTCTCCTCCCACCTCTTCGTGCTGGGCCTCGCTGGTCAGAGGTCCCCTCTTCCTCCGAGTCCCGGTCATCAATTTTCTGTTTCTGTTTCCACTTCTGGTAGCTGGGGGGCCAGGCTAAGGAAGTTCCAGGGACACCCCTACCCGAGCTCCTCGGGGATACAGACCCACCTATAGGAGCTGAGATGCTGGACACCGCCCACCAGCTCCCCTAGAGGAAGATGCTTGATCCCGCCCACCAGCCCCTCCTCTACACACACCCCCAACCTATAAGAGCTGCAGCTGAATCCACCTGACCCTGCCTACCACCCCTCCTCTCCCTGGCCCTGCACCCAAGGATACAGGTCCCGCTTGTAGGAGCTGCTGATGAACCGGCCACTCTCTGTCTTGATCTTCTTCTTATCTTCCTGTCCCGACTGCCCCACGAACCGCTTCTTCTTCCGGTCCCTGCAGGAGAGGGAGTGGGCTGAGAACACGCTTCCCTCTGGAGGCGGTTTCTTTGCCTGGCTCTTGTATGGGGCTGGGGAAGGCTCAGGCCTGCTCCCTTTCCCTCCCACCTCCCTCTGGTAGCCCAGGTCTCCAGTGGGAGTTAGGGGCAGGGGCTGGTCCTCCTGGCCAGGCTACTCTGAGCAACGCTGGTCACAGGCCCGCCTGGAGAGACCAGTGAGCAAACAGGAGGTGCCTGGGAGTGCGCAGGGCCTCTGGCCCTAGGGAAAGCGGGCCTTACTTGCTCACTTGCACGCTCACTAGCACACTCACCACTTGAGCTGCTGCCGGCCTCTGCTCAGATTCTGTGCCTCATCCCCCATGAGGTCCAGGACAGCGCCGGCCACCTGCTGCTCAAACGCGCCCCCAGCCCCTCCGACGCTCAGGCTGGAGGGCGGGGAGAGAAGGGTTAACGGGGGCTCGGCAATCTCGCTTGCCCCGCGGGGGCCCCAGCCACTCACCCCCGCTCGCTGTCGAAGTCTCTGGGTCGGTAGGGGACATAGAAGTCCTGGTCCTGCTGTCTCCTCTCCTCCCTCCGCCTCTTGGCTCCTCTGCTGGGGCCTGCAGTCTGCCGCTTCTTGCCCACGACCTCTGAGAAGATGGCCTGCAAATGGGGGGCCGGGGTCATGCCTGCAGCTGGGGCGTCTGCCCAGCCTCCCTGTGCCCGCTGGCCCAGGCAGAGCCGATGGGGGGAGGAGGGGCTTCCAGGAATTTTTGCAGCCTGGGTTTCTATGCATTAGCTGGGCACCTGCGCGGCCCTGCCGGAGGGACAGCATGAGACCCAAGCTCCATTAGGAGCACTGCCCCCCATCCAGGACATTTCAGAGGTGAATTCTGAGCGCAGGTGTATGGTGCTGGCGCCCTGCTCGGTCTGAACCTGGCCCCTGGGGCTTCCGGCTGGGCGGTGGACGCACGCCACGCCCCTAAATGCACACGGAGGCCGAAGCTCCGCTTCCACACACAGCGGCTGGGAGATGGGAATTACTGCCCAGAGCCCTGCATGTGGCCTGCCGGGCTTCCCCCAGCCCCGGGGGATCGGGCCGCGCGGCGGTGGTGGGCGGCAGCAACCTCCACACTCTCCCCTGCATCCTCCTCTTCCTTCTCGGGCTGCTCCTCCTTTGGGGCCGGGCCAGCTGGACCTTCCCGCCGTTCCTGCCGGCCCTGCTGGAAGTTGGCGATGGCTTTGCAGTCCTTCTGCCGCTTGGCGCGCATCACCTGACAACTCAGGTCCCGGCTGGAGGCGTTGATCTCAAAGATGGTCTGAGTGGAGGAGACCCAATTCTGTTAGCCAACCCCACTGCCCACCTGCCCGCGTCCTTCTGGCCCCCAATCCCGTTAGCCAACCCCCCCCTTGCCCCCCCCCCCAGCCGACTGCACCCTCCTGGGCATCCCTCCCGATCTCATCTGCTGTTGGTTTTCTGCATTTCACCATTACAGGGTGCAGACAGCCCACAGCCCCTGGGGGGGTCTCTGCCTACCGCTGGGACCTGCTGTGCACTTCAGGGCCAGACTCTCCAGGACAGATTGGTCTCTGGAGACACCCACAGAGAGCTGACTGGCGGTGAGCTCAGAGGGAAGCCCCCCCCCCCCCCCCTGCAGGGTCACTCTAGGCTCTGGAGTGGACTCCAGAACTGCAGGTGTGCAGCACGGGACTCACCGTCCGGGCACGGTACTTCTTAATGCTGTCCACGAGCCTCAGCCGCTCCAGCTCCCCATCCTCGAAGCGCGAGCCTGGAGGGGAGAGGGGGGGACGGGTTGGGCTGGGATGTCGGGGCCCTCCTGTCTTCCCAGCAGCACTCCCACTCCACGTCGGACTCACTGAAGAGGGGGTGCAGGCCCAGCCCTGCCAGGTCCAGTTCCTTGGCCCTCTTGATGGACTCGGGCGAGGGCGCGGGCCGCGAGCGCAGGTACTGCTGCTGCGCGTTCTCCGCCACGCGGCCCAGGCCCCGCAGCTCCAGCGACGCCTCCAACGCGCTCCGCAGGCCGCCGTCCTCGTCATCCACCACGCTCTGCGGTACCCGGCCCAGCACGCCGTCCGTGCTGACAGCACCTGCCCGCCACGGGCCACAGTGAGGGACCTTCTGTGGCCTGTGGTCCTGTCTCCCCCGCGTTGCCCCCCCACCTCGAGTCCCAGGATCACAGCTTTGAAATCATCGTGGAAGAAATCGGTGCTTACAGAGCACCAGTGGCTGCGCTCTCCTCGCCCCGGCCCCGCCTGGCTTGCTCACCCGAGGCCTCCTCTTGTGGCCGTGCGAGGTTGAGGGCGCGGCCCAGGAACAGGTGCAGGTCCAGAAGATAGGGGACCTCATCGGGGGCCACCAGGGAGTAGGCCGTACCGCTTCGGCCAGCCCGGGCCACACGGCCTGTGGGAGGAGATGGTTCCACGTCAGCGAGAGAAAGCAACCGCAGGCTGGGGGTGCGGCTCAGCAGCTGGGTGCCTGCCTGACCCACCCAAGCCTTGGGTTCAATTCTCAGCACCACCAAAAACGAACAAGGACCCCCAACTCCTACAGGACTGGCCCAGGCCAACTGCAGGATGTGTATGCCAGGCCAAGCCTGGGCCCGCCCTGAGCTGCTGTCCCCACTTGGGAACAGTCCACCATGGCCACTGGGCCACTAGGAGCCAACATGGCTCTGGGAGGTAAGCCGTGGCTCAGTGGCAGGGCGCTTGCCTCCTACACACCAGGCCCTGGTGCTGAGAGAACGAAGCGCTGGCTAGATGGCACTGTCACCATGTCCCATAGTAGGGCAGACAGAAGAGGCACAGGTCTGGGGAATGAGAGAGGGAGAGGCCCTCCTGAGTGTCCTGTCCTCCCTGGACCCTTCCTTGGGCCTCAGTTTCCGTGTGCGTGCGTAGCCAGGGCCTTACCCACGCGGTGCAGGAAGAGCTTGCTCTTGGCGGGAAAGCTGTAGTTGATGACGTTGTCTAGGAGTGGGATGTCCAGGCCGCGGGCGGCCAGGTCGGTCACGATGAGGGCCGAACACTTGCCGTGCGTGAACTTGGCGAGGTTGATCTTGCGGGCCGTCTGGTCCAGGGCGCTGTAGATGTGGGTGCAGCTCACCCGCTGGGCCGTCAGCAGCTGTGTGGAACCAGAGGCAGGGGGGAGCTGAGAGGCGGCAGCTGGGGGCCTGGCACCCTTGGCTGGATTCCCAGCTCCGCAGGGCTCTCTGAGCACCAAAGGAGACGGCGTGGGCAGAGGGCTTGGGCCCTCAGAGAAGTGGCGAATACCAGCCTGTCCTGAGGCTGTCACTAGCCATCTGTGATCTTGGGGAAGTTACCAAACTTGCCCATGGCTAATTCCTCCTTGGCGGCAAGGGGAGACGCTTCGCCCAACTGCATCTGGGTGCCAGGGGCCACAGGGGTTAATGCACCCACGAGAGCATGGAGGAAGTGTTAACTGCTCTCTGCACCTGATGGTTTCTACGCTCCTGCTGCTGCCTGGGGACAGAGGCCTCGCTACACATGAACAAAAAGAAGCCCAGGAAACTATGGGGCCCACATGTGCGCAGAGGGCCATGGAACAGAGGCTTACATGGCACGCACCATGCTAAGGGCGCTCTAGACAGCTCACTGCGGGCAGATAAAACCTCCTTTACTGCCCAATTCTGGGGCTGGAACGCAGGGCCTAGATACCGCCCCTCAGCTTCTTTCCTCAAGGTTGTCAGTCCACCACTTCAACCACAGCTTTACTTCCAGGTTATTCGGTGGTTAGCTATTAAGAGTCTCACAGACTTGGCTGCCTGGTTGGCTTCAAATCGTGATCCTCAGATCGTAGTCTCCTGAGTAGCTAAGATTATAGGCACGAGCCACAGGTACCCAGCTACACCTCAGTTTTTAACTGTCTTGTGATGTCAGGGCGCCTTTTCCAATTTCCCCGGTAAAAAGCCTCACTGCTATCTGTGCTGGTGCTGCCCCCTGCTGGCCTCCCCTGGAAGTGCACGCAAGCGCCAGATGACAGCACCAAAGCCAGGCAGGGCCTTCCCAACACAGTCCAGGCCCCCTTGCCCCCTGCGCCCCGCCCCCCTGCTCACCTCAGTCAGGTACTCAGCATGGTGCTTCGTGGCCACAAACACCACTGTCTGGTCTTGGGGCCGCACCACGTTGCGGAGCAGATAGAGTAGCACGGCGGCTTTGGTGTCCTCGCGTACCAGGAAGAAGGAGGTCTGTGGGGAAGAGAGAGGCCAGGAGGTGGGCTCGAGGGGTCCTGGCTGTGAACCTGGCCTCCCCCTGGGGAGGGCGCTGGGTCCTGACTCACCTTCAGCTGCTCGTTGAGCTTGGCATCCACGTCCAGGCGGATGAGCACGGGCTCCGTGAGGCCTGTGGTGGGAGGCAGAGGCCGCAGAGGAGTTATGGAGGGACAGGACCCCGCCCCACCCCAACTCCAGTGCCACCCCAGCTTGCTCACCGGCCCGGGCAAACTCCACCAGCATCTTGGGCAATGTGGCGGAGAAGAGCACCGTCTGGTGGCCCCCAGGGAGGCGGCTGATGATCTCCTGAAGCTGCTCGGCAAAGCCCATCTCAAAGAGCCTGGGAAGGGGTGGAGTGCGGAGGGCAGGAGGGTCAGGAAAGGTCTGAAGCACCCTGGGCCGCACAGTCTCTGCCACGTGTACAGCCTGGCGCCGTTATCACAGCCAAGCTGCACACGGCCCCAGCAGGTCCCGGCAGCCATGACCTGGTGTCCTGTCCATCTCTTCCAAATTCCCTAACTACACCAGTGCAGCCAAGGTCTGTGCAGGCACAGGCGGGGTCCTTGCTGCAGCCCTGGGGGCTCCTATGTTCTCTCCACCTTGTGTATGAGGCAGCCAGGCCCCCAGACCCCAATGAGTTCATGGAAAAGGGGTGGGGCCAGCCCTGGATCCTATCTTGCCTGGATCTGGAGCCCATGCTCCCCCAAGTTTGTGTTTAGTGTCTTTGAAACCACAGGCTAATTGTTTTTATTATTCTTCAGTCCTTATTAAACAACATGAAACCCCGTGGTACCCCAGGATCAGCTCCCACCCCAGCCCACATCTGGAGATCGGGTGCAGCCACCAGAGTGCCTCTGGGCAAAACCCTCTTCAGCTCTCCAGATCCGGTGTCAACTCTGACAGGGCTCAGGAGACCCAGGCCTCACCTGTCGGCTTCATCAAAAACCACATACTCCACGCTCTGTAACTTCAGGTTCATCTCAACGGCCACGTGTACCAACCGGCCCGGTGTAGCAATGATTCTGGAAGGGAGTATGTAGGCCAGGTCACCCTGGGCTGGGGCCACTGGGCATGTGGGAAGGGAGCCCAAATGCACAAACTCACATGTCAGGATTTTCGTGCAGGGCGGCAAATTGATCTTCCATTCTGGGGAGGAGAAGGGGAGTCACCTTGACAGCACAGATGTCCCCTTCATATAACCAAATGTCCCTGTGTGTGCCCACATACCAAGTCCAAGAGCAGAACCCAGGCTTGGCTGAGACACTGTCCTGACCAGAGATGAACTACCTGGCTCCCTTGGTTGCAAGCAACAAAGCTGCTTTTCCCCACAGTGCCACCTAGCAGCTGACCCTGGAATTGCCACACACAGGTTCCCTGATTCCTACCAGCCTAAAACCTTTTGGGAGTATCCATGATCTTATGGGATGCCTGTAGGAGCCAGGAGCCAGTGCCAGGCCAGGCTGGGCTGTCTCCACACTCCTCACCCCCCTCCCTGGCTGGCTGTAAAAACACGCAGAGGATCTCTGTTACTAAGACCATGGAAGTGCTTGTAGAGCGACAGCAGCATGGGGTTAGGGGACCCTTACTTGTCCCCGCCCAGGATCAAGGCAGTCTTGAGGCCGGTGAACTTGCCCAGCTGTGGAGAAAGGGAGAGAGAGGCACTGGGGGAGGGGGAGGCTGGCTGCGGCGGTCTGCCCACAGCTCCTAGCCGGCCCCAGCTGTACCCCCAGGTATACGCCCAGCACCCCAACATACCTCCTTAGTGAACTTCATAGTCTGCAGCGCCAGCTCCCGGGTAGGTGAGAGGATTAAGGCCCGGGCCCCGGTCTGGGCGCTGTGGGCCTTGAGCCGCTCAAACATGGGGAGGAGAAAGCAGGCGGTCTTGCCGCTGCCCGTCCGTGCCATTGCCACCACGTCCTTCCCGTCCAGGATCACCGGGATGGTCTGCAGGACACCGGTGGGGGTGCTGTCAGAGTCTGCCCAGATTCCCGGGCCCTCCCAGCCTCTCCTTTTCCCCTGCCCCAGCCCTCTGGGCCCTCCCAGTCCCTCACCTTTCGCTGGATGGGTGTGGGCACCTTGTAGCCCTTCTTCATGACGCCCTTGAACACGGGGTAGCTCAAGCCTGGGACACAAGTCGTCACAGGAAATGTTACACGATGAAAGAAAGACCGTATAGTCAATGAACAATGAGAAGAACAGATAGAGACAGGGCAGAAACTACAAGATTAAATAAGATGGTGGGGGTTTACACAGGGTGGGGCTCGGACCTTCTTTGGATTCTGACTGGGACATTCTTCCTCACCTGTTGCTTTGGGACAGAGTCACCTGTTTGTCTTGCATTCTCCCAATATCCTCCCCAGTGCTGGGCTTATATTCAGGCACCACCGTGCCTCCCCCTCCTCTTCTTTAAGGTTGAATTCACCTTGTTGCTTTAATACTCTGGTGGGCAGAGCTCATCAGTTTCCTAATTCCTCACGTTCTCAATCCCTGCTCCAGCAGCTGCTGCTGTGTTTAGAGCAGTTTCCTTTCCTGCTAGCAGGTGTTCTGGCCTTCTCCTTCCTCCTCTGAAAAACTGTATTGCCAGGTAGTAAGCCCTCCTTGTCTCTGCTTCCATTTGTTCTCCTGGCCTCAGGCCTGTGACTTGCCCCCAAACACACTAGAAGGTCTCGACTGATTAGAGACCAAACTTATACCACAATGCTGAGCCCAGGGCAGACATCCTTAATCAAGTGCAGAGAACATAATAACCTCCCGATGTTGCTGTCCAAATCCCAGAACAAGTCGGGTGCCGGTGGCTGAGATCTGAGGATCACGGTTCAAAGCAAGCCCGGGTGGGAAAGTTCGTGAGACTCTTATCTCCAATAAACCACTAGAAAACCAGAAGTGGTGCTGTGGCTCAAGCGGTAGAGTGCTGGCCTTGAGCTGAAGAGCTGAGGGACAGCACCCAAGCCCAGAGTTCAAGCCCCACGACCGACAAAACAAAAACAAAAACAACAAATCCCAGAACAGACATTAGTAACCAAGTGCAGAGGTCAGGATGACCTCCTGTTGCCCCAAAGCCCTAGAGGCCCAGCTCCCTTACCCACCCATGGACTGGAAGCCTCCAGACTTCTTCTTCTTCTTGTTCTGGGCTCGCACCATCTCCCGGGTGTCGGGCTCCACGTCTGAGGTACACTCGGAAGTGGGGAAGGCAGGCAGTGCTCTGTCAGGGCCATACTGGAAGTGAAGGACAGAGAAGACACCAACATTGAGCACCTTTGGGGAGGGGTCTGTCCTCTTGTCCTCCTGTCTCTCCAAGGGATCACACAGCTTCTCTGTCAACAGCTTCCTGGACTGGGCTGGGCTGGGGCCGAGGTGCAGAGTGGGCTCTTCAAATAGACAGCAGGCTCAGGATCCCAACTTTGCCGGGTTCAAGCTGCAAGGCCTCAGGTAAGAGCCTGGGCCCCCCACAGGCCTCTGCTCCAAGAGTTCAGGACTCAGAAAGCAGCCTCTCCCTCTAGCCTTTGGTTCTGAGTTCTGCAAACATGATCCTTGAGCCCAGCTCAAGGTGCGCTGGCAGACTCTATAGCTAAGCATTTCATTTCACTTCATTGTATCTACGCGGACTTTCCACTCTCCTTTCCACCTTTTGACTTTTCTGTTCCTTTCCCATTTTGGACTCTAATTTGCTTCACTATTTCAACCGTCTCCTCCAAGATTCTAATCTTTTTCTATATAAAAACTGCTATCAAGAGAAAAAAATGCTAGCCACAAACAGCTATAAAGTGAGATTTATATACAAGTAAATGTCAGATATTTACTAGTGATAGCCAAATGCAAGTACTGGTTACCAGCACTAAATAAGTAAATAGATATAAAACAAAAACATCTCCTGGGGCTGGAGGAACAGCACTCAGCAGAGTGTATGCTTGGTGCTGCATGCAAGGCTTGGGTTCAATCCACAGCAGCCTCCCCCAAAAAATCTGTGTTTAGGTATGGTGCTTTTTTCTGTAGAATTCTAGAATAACCAAAAACTTCTTCCTATGTTCATCCTTCTTGAGCTGCACTAGATACATAAAATGTTGAACATCCTGAAAAGTTCAGTTTATACTTTTTATTTTTCTTTACCTGTCCTGGGGCTTGAACTCTGGGCCTGGGCGCTGTCCCTGAGCCTCTTTTGTTTGCAGGCTAGCACTCTACCACTTGAGCCACAGAGCCACTTCTGGCTTTTTCTGAGTAGTTTATTGGAGATAAGAGTTTCATGGGCTTTCTTTCTAGGCTAACTTCAAATCATGATCCTCAGATCTCAGCCTCCTGAGTAGCTAGGATTATAGGCATGACCCATGGGCACCCAGCCCGACTTATACTTCTTATGCTAGATGTTTTTGAGGCAGATGGCATATTCTGCTACGAAGCCAGGCTGGCTTTGGACTTGTGACCCCCCTGTTTCACTGAGTGCTGGGATTACAGGGATGAGCTGCCACGCCTGGCTTCGTTTATAACCCAATCTGAGACGGCAGGATTTCCCATGTAAGATAATGACTGACAGGCAAAAGTTGTGAATTCAACTTGTATAAACCTTTTCTTCTTTCACACAGACTGTCTCTGCTTTTCTGCTGGCTACTGCCAGGATGTAAGAGGCAAGGCGCAGTTACATACACGGTATACCCTAGCATCTGAAATCATCCCGGCTCAGTCCTGGTGTTGGCAGATGAGAAAGCCACTCTCCACCATCACTTGCTCAGATGGTAGGTCTGAACTGCCAGGAAGGGAAAGGCCAGGGGAGGGGGCACAGAGATCAGTTCTATTTGTGGGCAGATACTCGGAAGCACATGGCTTGGGATATGGGAGGACCAGGTCTCAAATACTGCATCCAAGAACTAAGGCTGCAGGGACCAACAGCCTGGAAGCGCTGGGGAACCTCCAGCCTGCCTCTCAATGGTGAACACACCCTTAAAACCAAAGCTTAGGGGGTGGCCCAAGCCTGTGATCCTAGCTACCCACGAGGCTGAGATCTGAGGACTGTGGGTTGAAGCCAGCCCAGGAAGGAAAGTCCATGAGACTTTTGTTGTTTTTGCTGGTCCTGGGGCTTGAACGCTCTAGGCTAGCACTCTACCACTTGGACCACAGCGCCACTTGCGGCTTTTTCGAGTAATTCACTATTGGAGATAATAGTCTCACAGGGACTTTTCTGCCCGGCCTGGCTTAGAACCATGATCTCAGATCTCAGCCTCCTGAGCAGCTAGGATTACAGGCGTGAGCCTCCTCTGCCCAGCTACCATGAGACTCTTATCTCCAAAGAACCACCAAAAAGCTGGAAGTGGAGCTGTGGCTCAAATGGGAGAGCATCAGCTGTGAGATAAAAAGCCAAGGGACAGCTTTTAGGCCCTGAGTTCAAGCACACACAAGAAAGAAAGAAAGAAAGAAAGAAAGGCAGAAACCAAGCAAGCAAGTAAGCAAGCTTAGCGACTGCTTCCCATCTCACAGCCAGTGCTGTGAGATTTATACCTCTCCTATGAAAGCTCCTTCCTGCCTACCCTAAGCTCTTCATCATCCCCAAGCACTGCATCCCTACTGAGGGGCAGGGCACTGGAGAGGGCGGCTGAGGAGGGAAGTCTCCTTGGCTTCCTGCCTTGAGGTGCCCTGTCTTCACATAATGCTCACCTACTCATCTCTAGACTTGGTCTTTCTGTTCCAGGGCCTGAGCTGCAGCCCTTCTGCCAACTTGATGCCTCCAGTTTCCTCCCATTTGCATACAGTCGGCACTCCATAGTGGAAATGGCACTGGCTGTCCCACTGTGAGGTCTTGGGTAAGTTTCTTAAACCACCCCCAGGACTCAGTTTCCCTTCTGCTAATGGGGGTAACAGAATTACGCAGGCCACAGAGTTTTTCTAAGAACCACATGATAAACTTGTACAGGTGGAGACCTAGCAGACAGTCAACATTTTCAGGCTTGTTGTTAAACTTCCAGGGGGTGGGTGGGGGTAAGGGGGTACGCTGGCCTCAAACTCCAACTCTCAACACAGCCTCAAACTCTCAAAAGTCAGACCTGTCGCATCCGCACTTTTCATTGGCTGGCTGGTAACCGGGCTCCGCCCCCTGGGCGAAGACAGCCAATGAGGGCGCGTGGACAAAACTGACAGAAGAGCCGCTGGCCGAGCGCCCCAACCCCGGACCCGGGAGGGCTGGGCCTCGAGACACGTGCGCGGGCGGCGAGCCGGGACCCCGCCCCGGACCCGCGGGCCCCGCGCGCCTCCCCCGGGGAGCCTGAGGCCCCGCCGCGCGTCCGGGCCCCGCGCGCCTACCTTTCGCGCCCGGGCGTCATCCTCCGCCTGGATCTCGAACTCGCCGTCCTCCGAGTCGCTGCGGCTGGCTTGGAAGGCCGCGCCCCGGCGCTTCCGGAGCCCTTTCTTCTTCCTCTTGGGAGCCATGGCCGCTCGCGACCGCGGTCCGGCCGCTGTGCGCTCGCCGGCCGCCATGCGGGGAAAGGGAGGCTTCCAAACCCGGAAGTGGGCGGGGCATCGGGACGTACCATCTGCGCACGCGCGCGCGGGGCGGGGGGGGGGGGCGGGGAGCGCCGGACGTCAGCGCCAGGTTTCTCCCCCGCCGGGCGCGCGGATGGTCCCGGCGGCGCCTGGCTGCGCGGCGGGGACGCGGGTCGCTCGCGCCCGGGCTGCGCCGCCCGCCTGCGGGGGGGGGGGGGGGGTGCCGCGAGCGTGGCCGGGACCCCCTGCGCTGCCGGGGCCGCCCGATCTCCTCCCGGGCTTTCGGGGCCGCGGATTAGGACCTCGGCTGCACCCCCACCTGGGCCCCGCCGGGAGATCCGAGGGCGCGCCCGAGGTTGCATCCGACGCCCCCCAAGCCAGGATGCGCAGGTAGGAAAGCAGCCCGAGCGCGCGGGGACCCCGCGCTGACTTGGGTGCGGGCAGCAGGGCGCGCTCCCCTCCCCGCCATGCCCTCCGAGAGGCCCGACCTGCGATCCTGCCCTCGGAAGCTTCGGATCGGTGATCTGCAGGACGCAGGGACTCCCAGCTCCGTCCCGGGCTGCTGAGAGGATCCAAGGAGACGATGCGGCTAAAGCTCTCTCCCCGAGGTACACGTGGGACCCCCCACCCCGTGTGTAGACAGACGTAGGGTTGGGGCAGCGGGGAAGGAAGAGAGACTGGCTGCCTCTCCCTCCCACCATAATTAGTTTGATTTCTGGTTGGTGTTCAGAAGGATATTTGTGGAGGCTGGGGCCGTGTGTGTGCCTCCGGCCTGTCATCCTAGCTTCTCAGGAGGCTGAGATCTGAGCTTCGCAGTTGGAAGCTACCCGCGGGCAATGAAGTCCGTGAGGAGTGGAGCTGTGTGGCTCAAGTGGTAGAGCACCAGCCTTGAGCGCAAAGCAGACGGGACAGAGCCCAGCCCCCTCAGTTCAAGCCCCAAGGCCTGGCACCAACATACTTATGTATAAGTACAGGCTGGCTGCTAGAAGTTTGTGTTTGTTTATTCACTGTATATTTAGCCCTGGCACCCCTTTTCCCATCATGACAGCTCCAAGGTCCTCAAACATTCCCAGGAGTCTGCAGGGCCAGCTCCCCTTTGAGAAGACGTAGATTCCTTCACCCTAGCACTGCTGTGGTCTGAGCCAACCTGACCCCTGTCGCAGGGAGCCCTGGAGACGGGACCTGGAAGGCAGAGTGCACCTGCTGGCACCGGGGACCCCTGGCATTGTGAAGACGCTCGTGGCGCTGGCATGCAGACCCTCCACCTTCAGCACCGATGCCCAGGCTACCGGGCAAAGGCCAGAGAGTCCTACGTGGATGAGACGTTGTTTGGCAGCCCTGCAGGCACCCGGCCTGCCCCACCAGACTTTGATCCACCCTGGGTGCAGAAGAAGAACAGAAGTAGAGGAAGTAGCACAGGAGTCTCACAGGCATCTGCAGCCCCGGGGTGCAGTGAGGCTACCCCCTGCAGGGGCAGCACCCCAACACTCACACCAAGGAAGAAGAACAAATACAGGTAACAGCGGGGACCGGCACTCCTGTTCTCTGTAGCCACTGGGTTCCTGTTACAGCCTGTTCTTTGCCTGCTGTGTGACCTTGGGCAAACACCTTGACCTCTCTGAGCTGCAGCTGCTTTGTAGAAAACAAGGCCAATGATCCCCTTAACCCAGGCAGCATTGTGGAGAGATTAAATGTAGTGTTTGGCACAGTAACCCGATACTTAAAGAAGGTTTCAGTAAATGTTGGTGGTAGCTGGGTGTGGTGATTTACTTCTGTAACCCCAGCTACTCAGAGATTGTGGAGGAAGAATCTAATGAGTTCAAGACACACTCCCTCCCCACCCCATAAAGTTAACTGAATTAGACCCCTCTCAATATAAAAAGGGTGTGGTGATGTGGCCCAAGGGTAAGCATGGTTGATGGGCATGAGGCCTTGGGTTTAATTCCCAGTACCACGGAGTGTTGGTGGTTGTGAGGTTGTGAACTGCATGTCCAGACGTTATAGATGAGGACTCAGGTGCTCTTCTGTGTCAGTCTTTGTTGTGGTTGTTGTTAGTGGTGGTGGTGTTGCTTGTGGGGCTTGAACTCTGGGCCTGGGCACTGTCCCTCAGTTGTTCAGCTCAAGGCTAGCGCTCCACCACTTGAGCCACAGTGCCACATCCGGTTTTCTGGTGGTTCATTGGAGAAAAGAATCTCTCTCTTGCCTGCGATCCTCAGCTCTCAGCCTCCTGAGTAGGTAGGATGACAGGCATGAGCCACCAGCAACCCGCCCTGGGTCATCCTTTGTGCTGGGATTACAGGTGTGCATCACCGTGCTTGGCTTGGTGTCTCTTCTTTTTAGAAATCTTTTAAAAAATTGTTATTACAAAGGTAATATAAAAGGGGTTATAGTTATATAAACCAGGTAAAGAGTACATTCCTTTTTTGGACCATGTTACCCCTTCCCTCCCTTTCCCCCAGTTTTTCCCTCCTGTCCCCATCCACAAATTGTACAATTCATTGCCAACAGAGTGTCTAGTGAGTACTGCTGTTGCATTTGTTTACCCTTTGTCCCTCCATTTCTGTGGCCCCCCCCAGTGTCTCTTCCTACGTGTACCAGTTCTATTAGATTAGAGCCCCCTTCTTATGACTTAGTTTAATTTACTTCCTTGAAGGCCTTGGGTCCAAGTATGGTCAGATGGTGTCAGAATGTCTGCATGGGGGAGGGGGGTACATTCAATCCATGGCATAAAAAACAGGACCCAGTTCCCGTGTCAGGTGTCCAGTGACTGCCGGGCAGGACAGGCCTGTAGCCTGCAAGCCAGGCTGAGAATGTGATTGCCAGTGCTGACTGACCTGTCTGCTGTCCACAGAGGGGGAGGGAGGAGGAGAGGGGGAAGGGGAGGGGCAATAGCTGCCCCTGTGCGCCCCTGGAATTCTCCCCTGGATGCTCGCTGCTAGAGAGAAGTTAGGCAGCAAAACCCTCGGGGGCTGTGGCTCTTGAGGGCTTTAGGGGTCCTTTGCCCCAGTCACCGTGGTGCTCTTCCCCTGCCAGGCTCGTCCGTCACACCCCGACCTTCTGTGATGAGTCCTTGTTCGGCCCCCCGCCTGGGGGTGTGCGCTGTGAGGCCTCCCGGATGGCCAAAGGGGACCCTGCCAAGCTCCACGCCCTCTTCTGGACACCACCAGCTACGCCCAGGAGCGGCCATTCACCCCGCCCCAGGAACACCCCACTGAGAGCCGTTCACCCGGCCAGCACCTCCAAGACGGAGCTGGGTGTGGCCGCTGACTCCCAGAAGTCGTCCCTGGATGGGTTTTCTGTCACCCACCTCAACCGCCCCAGCACCCTCCAGACCAATGGGCCTCTGGACCCCAGGCCTTCCACCGCGGGGCTGGCCTGCGGGCGCCCCCCGCTCTCTCCCCGGACTCGCTCTGCCAGTATCTCAGTGCCAGCTGCCCCCCAGCCACGGGCGGCTACCCCGAAACCAAAGCCCCCTTGGAGGTGAAGTAGGTCTTATCACAGAGCTTAGCTGGGCTCCTCCGGGAGACTAGTATCTCCCGGGGACCCCTGTGGGAAGGGGGATTTGGATCTGAGGTTTCTGTCCGGCCCCATTCCCTAACAGTGCCAAGTTTGTCTTGGGCCCCTCCCTCCCCATCCAACCAGTCAGTGCCAAAGGTTTGCCTTTGGCCCCTCCCACCCTCCAAGCCAGCCTCCAGTGGGGACTTCCTTTCCTGGAGTCTGGGGGCCTGAGGAGTTATCCTAGGCTCTGAGGGCCCAGAAGGCAGAAGGGCCTCTGGGTAAAGAGGAGCAGGTGTTGTTCATTGTAACTTCATGTATTTATTTCTGGATATTAAACGTACCAGTAGGGCTGAGAGTGTGGCTCAGTGGTAAGAGTGCTTGCCTAGCATGCAGGAAGCCCTGGATTCCATTCCTCAGTACCACATACACAGAAAAGTCTGGAAGTGGCACTGTGGCTCAAGTGGTAGAGAGCTAGCCTTGAGCAAAAGCAGCTCAGGGATGGTGTCCAGGCTCTGAGTTCTAGCCCCAGGACTGGCCAAAAAAATCCAAAACCGTACTAGTAGCTCATTAAAACCTTGAGTATTACTGTTTTTTTCCTCCCTTGAGGTGATTTAATGAGGCTGCGTAGGGCAGTGGCTGGAGAGAGGGTTACGGGACTGTGGAGGCAGGCCTCAAGCAGTGCTAGGGTCACTGAACAGCGAGGGCCGCAAGCCCGTCGGCGTGCTGGCCTTCCTGAGCCCGGGCCTGTTCGGCTCTCTCTGTGAATCTACACTTCCCGCCTTACAGAGTGGTCAGGGCTTGGTGCGGGGAGGGAGGGCAGCCAGTGAGTGACAGGTGTGTGAGTGCTTGGGTGCATGGTTCTACTCTGAACTGCCACAGGACCCTGGGTGGGTCAAAGAGACCCAGGTTACGCATGGATCCAGGCTATGAAAAAGAAATTACAGCATTCGTTCAGACAAGTAGACTCAGAATCCGAATCCCAGCATCCTGCCTCTGTGTGTGTGTGTGTGTGTGTGTGTGTGTGTGTGTGTGTACAGGGGAGGAGGGCAGGGGGTGTTGACTCTCCTCAAAGCAAACCAGGGAGCTCATTAGAAAAGCCACATCAGCCAGGCCTGGGTGGCACACCTGTAATCCCAGCAACTCAGGAGGCTGAGATCTGAAGGTCAAAGTTTGAAGTCAGCGAAGGGAAGGGAAGTCTGTGAGACTCTTAACTCCAAGTAACCACCAAAAAGTCAGAAGTAGAGTTGTGGCTCAAGGAGTAGAGCACTGACTATGAGTGAAAAAGCCAAGCAAGAGCACAGGACCCTGGGGTCAAGCCCCAATATTGACCCATGTACACACACACACACACACACACACACAAGTATTGACCCATGTACACACACACACACACACACACACACACACACACACACACACACACACAGAAAGACACAGGCCTAGGATATCTGGGTGATGAGATCTTTCCAGAAAAGGCAGCCAGGTTTGCCTCTAAGTGATAGCTCTCAGTTTGGTAAATGCTAGCGATTAATGATGAAGAAATAGTTCAGCCACCTGGGCACCACCAGCTGCCGGCCTGCGAGCTCTCAGTGAGCTGTGTGTGTGTGGGGGGGGGGGGACTGGGGAGGCTGTGGCCAGGGCCCGCTGAGCACACACTCACTATGCGGGGTGGCCATGCCTGGCTGGGCCTGGCCGGGATGGAGGCACTGGGACGGGTCTCCTTCCTACTGAAATCCAGCCATGGATTCGCGCCCTCTGCATGCCGCACGGGAGGCAGGCGCACAGACAGCCCTGTAGAGAAGTTTATTTGTCGGGGTACAGAAATGACTTCAAACGTGCTTCAAATTCCAAACGCTGACAAAACCAGCTGTGTCTGGCCGGCGCGGAGCTCTGGGGAGCCTGGCCGCTGGGAGCGGGGCTCATTTCTTGCCTTTGCCCTTGCCCTTGCCCTTGCCACCGCCCTTGCCCGCACCGCCTTTGCCCGCACCGCCTTTGCCCTTGCCCCTTTTCTTCTTGGACATGAGCATGGAGCGGACCAGGTAGCCCTTCCACACGGCCTGGATGACCGTGGCGGCCTTCACCATCCGCACCATCTCCCGCTCCGCCTCCATCCTCTTCTTGGAGGTGATCTCCCGCTCTGCCCGGATCTGGGAGAACTCCTCCACCAGCACATCGTGCCTCTGCTGCAGCTCGGCCAGCTGCTGCTTCTCCTCCTTGTGGATGCTGTCCAGCTCCTCGATCTCCTCCTGCGGGGAGGAAGGGCGGGACGGGGCCACCATGGCCCCCAGCTTAAGGGATGGCCCTGTTCTTGATTTAGGACCCAGCCCAGTGAGTGTCAGGAACAAGGGAGGAATGCGGCCTGGGAGCTGGCTGGCTTCATTGCAAACCCCAGCTCTGCTGGGGTGATACCACCTTTCAGATCTCCCATTCTCCCTCATCTGAGTAGAGATTCTTGCCAGTCTAAGTGCATCTGGGATCAGATAACCAGATGACCTTGTTTTCTACAGGCTGTGTGTGAAATGTGTGTGTCATCCCCCCCCCCCCAGTAGGCTTGGCCAGCTACCAGTTGGTGTCATGGTTGAGAGGAGACTGGACCTCCAGAGCCCCAACTGGGATCAAGGGTAGACTGTTGAGGGGACTGACTGGAGGAAGGAGGCTCCCAGGGAGCCATGGCTGTGAGGGACACATCTTATCCTCTGTCCCTGCCCCTCCCTCTCTGCTCTCTGGCTGCCATCGGGTGAACAGCTTTGCTCTAGCATGCGTGCACAGCCTGGCCTCCTGAGAGATCAGAGCAGGGAGAACAGGAGACTGACTAGAACCCTCCAAATCCTTAAGCCCAAATAAATCAATGTTCCCTTCCTTTCCAGGTGTTTGCCTCAGGTTTTGTGACAGTCGCAGAAATCCAGCACAAACCCGATTGGCACACAGTAGGGCACACAGCAGGGCCACGGGACAGCGACTGACATGGGAGCAGGCAGGTTCACAGAGACCCAGAGCAGGCAGATCTTTTGGGTGACTGATTCCAGAGTGCTTCCTTTGGTCTAACTACATTTCTCCCCCTGTAACTCATGCCTCCTTCCCTCCCTGCCTCCCCTTCCCTCCACTACTGTTCCCCAATATTCCCCAAGCATTTGCGCAGAGCTGGGAGGACAAGATCCCTGGGCCCAGGACCTCACTGGCCTGCATTCAGGGGTTGTTTGGAGGTGCTGGGGATGAACCCCAGGACCCTCTGCACACCAGCCTCACAAGCTTCGATGAGACTTGAGAAATAAGAGTACCACACGCCCCCCCCCCCCGCCAGCCAGCGTGAGGGGTGACCTGCCCTCCTCTGGGCAGCACGTCTGACCCCCATGCTCCCCAGGTTGGGACCAGGGCCACACAGGGGTTGTCTCTGAGGTGGGTGGGGACCCTGGGGGGCTCCCACCCCTTGAGTGCTCCCCACAGACCCTATTCTGGGTACACACAGTTCCCAGACAGGTGTTATGGCCTAGAGTCCCCCCGGCTCAGAGGCCAGCTCCGGGGGTCAGATCCCTGGAGTGAGGGTCCCAGGCTGGACAGGCTGGACCTGTCTTTGGCACCTGTGCCAGGGGCTGGGTAACGCTGGCCAAGGCTCTCAAGGAGGGGGCCTGCTCCCCCCTCCTGCCTCCCAGCCATGCAGACAGGACACCGGATGGAGATGAGAGCAGCCCTTCTCCCAGAGGCCCCGCCCTGCTCCAGGCTCATCCCTGCAGCTGGGGGGGAGGGGGAGGGGGGCGTCCAGGGGTCTGTGGGGATCTTAGACCTTACCGCCAGTTCTCCAGGACCCTGGGGAAAGTACCAAAAAGAAACAAGATTCGATACCTGCTTCTCACCCATCTCAGAATCGTATTTCTGGATCCAGTTCTCAATTTCCGTCTCTACTTTGTATTTTTTCTAAAAAATCCAAAACAACAACAAAAAAGCAGTCGTTAGAGAGGTGCTATGCGTGGGGGCGGGTCTGTTGATCCCTGCCCCCCACGGAGCTTCACAGTTCCCACTTTACAAGGTGAGGGCACCATGGCAGGCTGCCATGTTTCCCCAACATCACAGAGCTGTAGGTGGGCAAAGCCTGTGCTTTGGCTCCAGAACATTCCAGGCAGAGGGACCAGCAGGTACAAAGGTCCTGGGGTAGGAGTGGACTCGTGGCATTTGCGGAACAGAAGTTGAGCCACTGTGGCTAGAACGGCAGTGGCAGTTCACTGAGCTCCGTTTGTCCCAGCTTTCCATCGGGAGTCTCACTCCATTCCTGTCCCCGTCATGTGATCATTGTTTGTAGCCGAGATACGGCATGCTGCACGGCTGGAAGCGTCCAGGCCCCACGGTCCGGTCCGCTACCCGGTTCTTGGGCCTGGGTGCTTCCCTCCCCCCTCCCAGGGGCTCCCTGCTCCCCACTCCACCTTCCTCAGCGCCTGCTCTGCCTCCCAGTTCTCCATGGTCAAGTTGTGGAACTGGGATCGCAGCAGCAGCACCTCCTGCTGGACCTTGGCCAGTCTGGCCTGCCCTGCCCGGAAATCTATCTTCTGCTGCTTCTCCGCCTCCTGCTTCGTGCGGAGCAGCGTGTTCTCCGAGAACCTGAGCACCTGGTGGAGGTGGTTCTTCAGTTCCTGGATCACGAAGTTCTCCTTTTCCACCTGGGCCAGAGGGACGAAGACTCCATTAATACGCACCTGCCCGCAGGGCACTGGGGCTGACGCCAGTCTTCCCAGCTACTCGGGAGGCTGGGATCTGAGGATCGTGGTTCCAAGCCAGCCCGGGAAGGAAAGTCTGTGGGACTGTCATCTCCAATGAACCCCCAGAAAACCACATGTGGAGCTGTGGCTCAAAGTGGTAGAGCGCTAACCTTGAGCGCAAAAAGCTCAGGGACAGCGCCCAGGTCCTGAGATGATGGCAGCCCAGCCTTTCTGTGACGGAGGAACCCCCATCCACTCTGGCTAAGCCAGTTTATTTCTGGTGTCTGTTACATCAGAGAAAAAGGTTAAAAAGTATAACGCACAGGATGTGTCCAAAACCTGGCTAGGACCAGGTTAGGGAAGGGAGTGTGTGCGTGTGTGCATGCATGTGTGTGTGTGTATGTGTATGTGAGTGTGTGTGTGAGTGTGTGCCAGGACTAGGGCTTGAACTCGGGGTCTTCCACTCTTGCTTGGCTTTTACATTCAAGGCTAGTGCTCTACTGTGGCTTTTTAGTGGTTGATTGGAGATAAGCGTTCCTTAGACTTTCCTGCCTGGGCTGGCTTCAAATCGTGATCCTCAGATCTCAGCTTCCCGAGTAGCTAGGATTACAGGCCTGAGCCACGGTGCCCAGTCCAGATTAGAGGTTGTACTGTCATTTCCCTTGTTTATGGTGATTCTGGGCTTTGAATGCTGGGTCTCACGTCTGCTAGGCAGGTACAGGTTTGGCCCTTTTTGCTTTAGTTTACTTTTTAGATAGTCTCACACTTTTTCCCAGGAATCCCTTGGGCCTAGATCTTCCCACCTCTGCCTCCCATGTAGCCTAGCTTACAGGAGTGATCTACCTCGCCCAGCCAACTGAGTTTTTTTTTAACACTTAGCTTCTATACTGCAATCTCCGTGAGGCTAGCAGCCTATAGGCCTTTCAAGACCTGCCTCCAATGTTAAGTGTTCCAAACAGGCTTGGTGTGGCTCCTTCCTGAGTGTGAGCAGCGCTAGAGAGTAGTACCTCCATGTCTCTGTTCTTCATTCTCTCGGCCAGTTCGTTTTCCAGAGAATTGATGAGCTCTTGGTTCCGGTTGTTCCTCCGGGTGATGTCGTACAGGAACTGGGCCCTCTCCTTCACCTCCATGGGGCTGGTGAGAAGCTTCTCGAAGAGGAAGCCCCGCATCTCCACCAGGCTCTGGAGGAAGCACTGGGCCTCTGCACTCCGGCCCGGTGCCCGCTCCTGCAGGAGCTTGGCCGACGAGGGGTTGCTGAGCAGGCATCTCAGGACGTTTCTCGTGGTCTCCTGGACCTGCTGTATGATCATCGGGATACTGGTCTTAAACATGTCCATGGTGTGGGAGTCGTGGTACCACCTTTCCTGCTGGCCATTCTCTTCCTCCGTCTGCCTCTCTTTCTCCTGCAGGAAGCTGACCATTTGCAGGAGGGCCTGGCAGAAGTCCAGGTGATCTTTCACGACATTCATGATCTCCGGCGGCAGCGCCCCCTCCAGGGCCTGGGGCTGCTCCTCCATGTAGGACAGCAAGCTGATCAGCTCCACCTTGTAGATGGTCTCGTCGAGCACCGACATGATGCGCTTAGTCTCGATGGTGGTGAGCTTGGTCTTGGATGGGACCAGAGGCCCCAGTGGGTGAGCCGGCTTCAGAGGCTCCTCTGTCTTCAGCCGAATTCTGCTGATGTCCCAGCCTTCGTAGAGCGGGGTCACGCCGAATACGCCCAGGGCCATCCCACCGGCAGCCTGCTTCACAAGGTGGTGGCGACTGGCTGGGTCTCAGGCTCTTAGGGTCTCTGGCAGCCCTGCAAAGGAAGCAGTGGCACTTTAAGAGACGTGGTGGTATCCGCTGTGGCTAGGGTGGCCATGGCGGCCATGCCGTAGGGGAGGACCTCTCAGCAAAGGCGGGCTTCAGCTCGGTGGCAGCATCTGGGGTCCCAAGCCAGCAGGATGGGGGTGTGTGAGGAGGGGAGACAGAGGGTCTTAGTTGCTTGTGTCAGGCAGGGGTCACGTCACATCCTGAAAAGTGATAGAAAAGTGGCGGAGAACCAGGCATCGGTGGCTCACGCCTGTCATCCTAGCCACTCAGGAGGAGGATGGCAGTTCAACGTGCCAGTCCGGGCAGGAAAGTCTGTGAGACTCTTAACTCCCATGATCCACCAAGGAACCGCAGGTGGAGCTGTGGCTCAAGGGGGAGAGCACTCGCCTTGAGAGAAAGAGCTGAGGGACAGCGTCCAGGCGCTGAGGTCAAGCCCCAGGATGGACAAAAAGAAAAGAAAAATGGAAGGTGGAGGAGAGGCAACTGTGAGAAGGCGAAGCCCTGTCTAGCAGAAAGCCACTGGCCAGGAGGAAGTGGTGAGCTCAGGCCTCAGGTCAAGGTGGAGCTCAAACCCCAGCCATTAGCTCCCAGAGAAGAGCTGCCCCAGTAGAAGCTGGGAAAACAGGGACTTCTTCTTCCTCTCTTCCCACCACCCATGCCTCCTGCTGGCCAACCTACCAGGAAACCGCAGGACAGTGACCCTGGGCCAGGCACCTGCAGGGAGCAGATATCCAACGCACGGCAAATAATAGAGCAAAGAGCCAGACACTAGAACAGCATGCCGTCACTTTGTGTATGTGTGTACGCATGCGCGTGTGTTCTGGTACTGGGGATTGAACTCAGGGTCTGGGCACTGTCCCTGAGTTTTTGTGCTCAAAGCTAGCACTCTATCACTTGAGCCACCTCTCTACTTCCAGCTTTTGTTGGTGATACGAGTCTCACAGGCTTCCTATCTGGGCTGGCTTCAAACCTCAACCCTCAGGTCTCAGCCTCGAGTAGCTAGGATTATGACAAGGGTCAGCCTGGCTCCTGGAGTTCTTAAGCATGTTTATACACGAAGCTAACATTAGGGGGAGCTGAATGAAGGGGATATAGGGACTCTGCTGTCTGCAGATACTTCTATAAATCTACCAAATTAAAAACAACTTGTTTAAGGATTTTCTGGAAAGCCCAATAATTTATATCTCTGCACTCCTACCACATCAAACTACATGTAGAAGCCTTTAAAACAAATTGTGCCTGTTTTAGGGCTTGAACTCAGGACCAGAGCACTCACTGTGCCTTAGCTTTTTCGGCTCAAGGCTGATGCTCTACCACTTTGAGCTACAACTCAACTTACAGCAGGTTGCTGGTCAATGGGAGGCAAGAGTCTCTGGGACTGGCTCAGCCAGTCAGGTTCTGTTGCTAGCAATAGAACCTTAGCTGTGTAACCACCACAGGCAACTCACAACACACCATCAGAGGGGCCTTCAGGAAATAATCGTTGAAATCCCCAGGAATAAATGGTGAAAGGGGGAGGGAATCAAATAAATACCCAATGTGACTAAGAACAAGGAAGACAAGACAAGCAGGCCAGACCAGATGCTAAGGCAGGTCCTTAACTAGGCCAGAGGACCCCAAATCAGCCTCCTGAGGCTGAGGGGATCTGGGGAAGGAGGCCAAGAAGGGCATTATTTGATGCTGCTTTCACCCCCTCCCAATTCCTGCTCCCCAATTGATGGCCAAGTCCCTTGGAGGCTTTTCCTGACAATAAAGTTTGCTGGACAGCCACAGAGCTTCCCCAGCCTCTCAGAGGATGAAGGATCTTTGCCCCCCAGGCTGTGGGAAAGAACGTGAACAAAGTATTTAATGGATGAGCTTCTCCCCGTTGTCCCCTCAAAGCTCTCAGGCATAAATCAAAACGCCGGAATCTTTCCCAGATCGAGGCTGGAAATGCAACAATGTAAAAAAAAAATGCTTCCAATTTGCTTTCAGCCAAATTACCTCTTTTTGCTTTAAAGGGCAAACTTGTTTTCTTTGATTATGATGACGACTATCGGTTCCTGACAGCTCATTTGCCTGAAGATGTAAAAGTGTGGGGGTGGGGGTTGGGGGGGAGGGGGGTGGAAAGGGGGGAAAGGAGGTGACTAAGATTTGGGGGTGGGGAATGCATTTGACCATGCTGACCAAAATCACACTGTCTTTTCCTTGAATTCTTGATTGTCTCGTGTCCTTTTGAATGCTGCCAACCTTAATATTTAATTCATTTCCAACTTCAGCCTCTCCTTTTAAAACTCCTGCCCCCGAGAGCAAGGCAAGATTGTTAATAGATGGCGAAGTTTAATTGGATCTTCCCTTATTTGTCATTAATTCTGCTGATGAACTTTATAAATGGAAATATATCTTTATCATGCAAATTACACCTCAGCTTCATTCAAATAGATCTGTTGGATATTTTATTACTTTTGCTCTCAGAACATTTTGAAGAAAAAAAAAGATGAGCTAAATGAAATATAATTTTTTCTTCTTGAAGAGAGAGAAAAAAAGAGAAGAACCCCAGTGCCCAGATATGTGGGGAAGTGAGAGGGAATTAATAACGGAGTGGCTGGACACTGTCATCCTAGCTACCCAGGAGGCTGAGATCTGAGGATCATGGTTGGAAGCCAGCCTGGATAAGAAAATCCGTGAAACTTTTATTTCCAATTAACCAGTAAAAAGCCAGAGGTGGAGCTGTGGATGGAGTGTCAGAGCACCAGCCTTGAGTCAAAAATCTAAGGGAGAGGGGCTGGGAAGGTGGCTCAGTGGTAGAGCGCTTGCCTTGCATGCCTGAGGCCTTGGGTTCCATTCCTCAGCACCACATAAGCAAAAAGAAAAAAGCCGGAAGTGGCGCTGTGGCTCAAGTGGTAGAGCGCTAGCCTTGAGCTGAAGAGCTGAGGGACAGCGCCCAGGCCCAGAGTTCAGGCCCCACGACCGGACCCAAAAAAAAAAAAAAAAAAAATCTAAGGGAGGGTGCAAGGCTCTGAGTTAAAAAAAAATTAATTGCACTCATGTACGAATATGGTGTAAGAAATCTGGCTATTAATCAATAGGTGTGGGAGGGGAAGGAAGCGAGAGAGCAAGAATGGAGGGGTCTTCTGATTAAAACAGAATACATGCCTGTGTGAAATACCATGGTGAAACCTTTTGGAACAATTAATATACACTAAAAAATGAATGACAGGAGAGTAAGACCAACTCTGTGGTTGGGTGGTCCAGAGGGAAGAGGATTCAGTCAGTGAGTAGAGTAGGATTCCAGTACTAGGCCAGCCAGGGCAGGAAATTCCATGAGACTCTCTCTCCACAGAAGAAGTTTGGTGTTGGGGTAAGGCCCTGTGATTCCAAC
The DNA here is from genome assembly GCF_024711535.1 of Dipodomys merriami. NCBI lineage: Eukaryota > Metazoa > Chordata > Mammalia > Rodentia > Heteromyidae > Dipodomys > Dipodomys merriami. The sequence continues at coordinate 1,399,416 of NW_027202738.1, read as the reverse complement.
TAGGATAGGAAAACTGAGATGGGTCTAGCCAGTTCCTGTGCAAGAAGTGAGACTCTATTTAGAATAATCAGAATAACAACATCATCAACAGAAGCCTAGTGGTGTTGCTCAGTGCTAGAGTGCCTTTCTGGCAAGCATGAGTTCAAACACTAAAAATAAAATATACAAATAAAGAGAATGTTCATGTTGGGCACCAGTGGTCTCTACCTAAGAAATAAACTAAAGCAAAAAAGGCTGTGGAGTGGGGAGGTGGGGAAGAGGGGAGGGGAGAGACAGGTGTGTGTGGGTAGCTCAAATAGCGCACCAACCTTGAGTTCAAACGCTATTAATGTAAATTATCATGATGATGATGATGATGGCTGGTGGCTCACGACTATAATCCTAGCTACTCAGAAGGCTGAGATCTGAGGATCCCAGTTCAAAGCCAGCCCGAGCACGAAAGTCTGAGAGACTCTTATCTCCCAGGAAAGTCTGTGAGACTCTTATCTCCAATAAACCACCAGAAGTGGAGCTGTGGGTCAAGTGGTAGAGCACTAGCCTTGAGTGAAAAAGCTCAGGGACAGCACCGAGGCTTACTACTATTACTACTACTAATAATAATATGAGATAAACATCTTATAGTCAATTTAAGATGCAGTCCATAGCATGCTATCCCACAGTCCTTGCGTGGATAGCTGGGGGGGGGTGTAAAACCGCCCTTTCACCCCCACTTCTACGTTTACCTGCGCTGCCACAGGAGGGGTACCAGGCCCGTTAGGGGACCCAGCAGGTGGACCACAGTAGGACAGGGCCAAAGGAGGATGGCTTTTGGTGCTGGCGGGCCCTGAGCCGGGGGGGGCAGAGTCGGGGTGCTGGTTGCTCACCCACATTTCCCTCAGCCTCAACCCTTCCCACCTGGTTACTCACCCAAGTTCCTCTACCCACACTAATCCCTGTGGTCTCGGCGTTGCTAAGTTACCCGCCAAGTCCGGAAGGCGGGACTCAGTGTTTGACTGACCTTCCGTTCCACCATTCACTTTCTCGTTCCGCTCTCGTGGCACCACCTCCTGCGATTAGGCCAATCAGAACCACGGTCTGGCTCACGTTTCACCAATGAAAAGCCTCGGGGCTCTGTCTGGGTTAGGCTGAACAAGTGAGGCGGGGAAATTGGGAGGAAGGGGGGGAAAGGGGTGGAGCTTCCTGGTCCCGCCCCCTCCCAGGGAGGCGGGCAATGAGTCCTGCATCTGCAGTGGGCGAGATTGGGGAAGGACGGGAAGATTGACCAATCAGAGTTCGACATGGCAGCCCAGGCGCCCAATAGGCGGCAGCGAAGGGGAAATGGGGCGGTGCCGGTGGGGTGGAGGGGACGACAGGCGGGGGCTGAGCTGGCGCAGCTGCCGTGGTGGCCGCGGCTGAAGTGGTGGCCGCTGTGGTAGTTGCAAGAGCTCCGGGTTTTGGCGGCGGCGCCGGCGGCCTGGGCTGCGCGTTGCGGACCCTGGTGTGCGGTCCGGGTTCCCGGGGCGTCGCGTGTAAGAATCCGAAGGGTGCTAGGGCTTGGCCCGTGGGAGAGGGTAAGGGTCAGGGGTCAGAGGGCGCGGAGGAAGGGGTCGCGGCCGGGCACCGGGTGTGGGCGCTGGGCAGGGCGGGCTCCGAGGGATCTGAGGGGTCCGCGTCTCCCCGCGGCCCCCGCGGGGTCTCGCCCCCTTCCCCGCGCGCCCCCCGCACACGCGGGCGCCCCGCACGTGGAGCGGAGCCAGCACGCCCGACCTTTGACCTCCGCGGCGTCCTCCGCTGACCCCGCCGCGGGAGGCCGGCGTCCGGGCGGTGACCGCTGGCCCCCTCCCTCGGGGGCCCGGGAGGGGCCGGACAGAGCCTCCCGGGTGCCCTGGAGAGGGAGCCCCGGGCGCCAACTCTGCCCTGCGCCGGGTGACCTTGCACAGCGCCCGGGCCCTCTCTGGGCCTCCCGAGTGGACCGGACAGGATTCCCAGTGCAGGCCGAGGAGAAGCGTGCGTGTCCACGCTGCCTGGACCAAGCGATGTCCAGGCTCCCTGTGGGAGACTGTGGGGTCTGCTGGGAGGCCGAGGCAGGAGGATCTGGATGGAGGCCAGCCAGAGCTACATCGCCAGACCCTGTCTGTCTGTCTGTCTCCCTCCCCCCCCACAACTCCGAAACAAAAATCAAGAAAGTGATAGGTTTAAGGAACTAGTTGAAGTACTAGTTAAGGGTCGTGGTTTAAGCAGGAGGTGGTTGTGGAACTTTGGTCAGCACCACTTCCCTGGTATTTACTTATGGGAAACAACCACTCCGAGCCTCAGTTTCCTCATCTAGAAGGTGGAGATATTAGCCGAAGTCCGTTCTAGCAACAGCAGTGCGGTTGACACTTTGAGCGACATAGTTCTTTGCTGGGCATCGTATGTTTAGTGACGTCTCTGCCACTGTTTTCTAGTGATCACTGTCAAGTGGTGACAACCAGAAAGTTTCCTGCCATTGTTAAGGTCTGTTGGGACCAAAGTCACTCCAGTTAAGAGTCTTTGAACTGAAACAGTGTGGACCTGAAAGAAGTGAGACACTACACAGTTAAAACATAAAACTGCTACGATCACTACAAGATCTAGAAATATATTCTTTTTGTGTGTGTGCGCGTGTTTGTCAGTGGTGGGGCTTGAACTCTGGGCCTGGGCGCTGACCCTCAGCTCTTCAGCTCAAGGCTAGTGCTCTACCACTTGAGCTACAGCACCACTTCCATTTTTTTTTTTTTTTGGTGGTTTATTGGAAATAGGAGTCTCACAGACTTTCCTGCCTGAGCTGGCTTTGAACCGTGATCTTCAGATCTCAGCCTCCTGAGCCACTAGGATTAGGATTTCTAGCCAGTTCTTGATCAGCTGAGAGGATTAATAAGAGTTTCTTGCCTTAAACAAATATGAGACTATCAGAGCCGAGCAAGGGATACAAGGAACTTCACATATATACCCTGTCTACTTTGAGTATGATTCAAATTATCCACAATACAACAATAAACCAGCAAGCAAAGGTTAAGCCAGAAAAACAAAAAAAAGAGAAGCAGATTTAGGACAGCCAAATGGTTGTATCTCATCTGGGATTTCTTCTTCCTCCTCCCAATCCCCCAGTGAGATTTAAAAGCAAAATAAATCCCCAAATCTGGAGGAAATTAGAAAAAAAAAACTACAGGAAGTTTGCCGGGCAGAGCTACAGACTTTACACAAAACAACACTCACATCTGCTCACTTCAAATAGGTGCTTCCCCCTCCCTTCCTCTAGTCACATCAGAGGATTCCAGAAAGGAAGTAAATCACCCAGGCAAAGCGGGTTCAAGCCAGAGGCTCTGCAGCTTGAGGACAGAAGCAGCTGCTGTTTTCAAGTTCAAAAGTCTTTAGACAGATGTGCTGAGTCGTAGCCCAACCAGAAACAGGAATGCGTATGTAGAGACTTGTAACTGGACTGAACTGAATGTTCTTTTACAACTGTGAGCGAAGGATAGGCACTTCTGGAAAAAACAAAAACAAAAACAAAAACAACTTGTCCCCTTTCCTTTCTTTTCCAGCCTCTGTGAATAGGAGAGAACGTTGTGTACTGTTTCTCAGCCTTGTCCAGAATGATCTTGACTGTTGGAGCTGGCTTCTTGGGGCTTTTTAGTTACGCTAAAATGAAAGTTGTTTTTGAAGAAGAGGAGGAGGAGGGGATAAACTTAAGTGGCCTGGTGTAACTTTTTACTTGTATAGATTTCCCCTCCACACACACATCCTGGGGACTTGTAGGGATCCTACTGAGTACTCAGGTCAGGCGTGTAGTATAAAAATTTAAACTTGGCTGTCTGCCTGTGGGTCCTCAGTCATGTTACTTAACATCTCTGTGCCTAAAACTTTCCCCTTCTGTAACGGGAATGGAGAATCAAAAAAAAAACAAACAATTTTTTTTTTTTTAGGTGCCAGTCCTTGGGCTTGAACTCAGGGCCTGGGTGCTATCCCTGAGCTTTTGTGCACAAGGCTAGCATTCTACTAGTTGAGCCATAGCCCTGCTTGGGCTTTTTTTGGCTAGTTAATTGGAGATAAGAGTCTCACTGACTTTCCTACCTGGACTTTGAATCGTGATCCTCAGATCTTAGCCTTATGAGTAGCTAGAATTTTAGGTGTGAGCCGCTGGTAACTGATTTAACTACTCTTAATGATTGTATTTTTGTTGTTGTTTTTGCCAGTCCTGGGGCTTGAACTCAGGGTCTGGGCACTGCCCTTGAGCTTCTTTTGCTCTAGGCTAGAACTCTATCACTGAGCCACAGCACCAATTGTGGCTTTTTCTGTGTATGTGGTACTGAGGAATTGAACCTAGGGCCTCATGCATGCTGGGCAAGCACACTACCACTAAGCCATATTCCCAGGTTGGTTGTATTTTTTTTTCTTTAAAATCTATGCATGATTCATGCACAGATCAGTGTAATGAAGGTAGAGGAAGAATGTTAGTCTTCATCTCATTTTTCAGACATAGTTACCCTTAACTTTTCAGGATTTTTTGTTGCTTTGTGTTTCCTTTGTATGTGAAAGAGAGAGAGATAATGTGTACTGGGACTCGAACTCAGGGCCTTATACTCTTGCCTAACGTATTCTGCTTAAGGCTGGTGCTCTACCACTGGAGCCATAGCCCTACTTCCATTTTTCTTACTGGTTAATTAGAAATAGAAGCTCTCAGATTTATCTTCCCTGGCTGGCTGAGGTCTGAAATCCTCAGATCTCAGCCTCCTGAGCAGCCAGGATTTCAGGGTGAGCCACTTATGTTTGGCTTACCCTCCTCTCTATCTTTTTTTTAAAAATGTCTTTTTGAATAAACTTATTTTTGAGACAGGGACTTATTGTGTAGCTCAGATTAGCCTCTAACTCCCAATTTACAGTCGTGCACCGTTCCTCTCAGTATTGTCCGTATTTTAACACTCATCGACGGCCATAACCCTTTGAAATTTAGCCGTGATTCACCTGCGGTAGGCTGCACTGTCTAGAAGAGCATATATCATTCAGTGCTTGTGCTGCCATCACCGCTACCTAATTCCAGAACATCGTCATCAGTCGTGGTCATAATTTAATAATAATCCTTCCTTTTCTTTCTTTCTTTCTTCTTCTTTTTTTAATCCCCCAACCTTAGAAGATGCTACTGATGGAGGCGATTCTGAAAAGCACCTCTGGGCCAGTGGCTTTGCGAGGAATCTCATACCAGCGACTGTTTGGAGCCCTGGACGACGCATCCTGAGGAGTGCAGGCTCAGAGAAAATGGCCGCGAGTCTGGATGATGACGTGCCCCTCATCCTGACCTTGGATGAGGGGGGCGGTGCCCCACTGGCTCCCTCCAATGGCCTGGGCCCAGAGGAAGTACCAAGCACAAGTAAGTGGGTGTGTGGCTCAGGGAGTGGCAGGTGAGTTGGGGCTTTGGTCTGCTAGGAGAAGCCAGGACTCTGACATCCAACCCTGAATTGTGACTCAGGACCTGTTGCTAGGAGACCATGGGCTTCTAGTGCCATACCCCCAGCCTTGTAATATGTCTGGGGTCTGTCCTACCCTCCTGCAGCCCTGCTGCCTCTCGTTACCCAAAGCACCTTGTCCTTGTCCTGGATGCTTGGTGGAGGGACTCTGGCAAACCTGTTTCTTGGCTGGCTTCCTTGTCATATTCCTCGTTAAAAAAAGGATCAGACATCACCCCCCCTCCCCCGCCTTCTTCCCCTCCCTGTGTGAAGCTGCTGGCGGGGAAGCAGCACCCTGCCCGGCCAGTTCAGGGCCGGGGTGAACACTTCTCCTGTCCATTGATTTGAGGGTTTGAGGCTTTGCTTTGTCTTCCTGGGAACTGAGGCTGAGCACAAAGCCAACCCGCGAGAGATAGCGAGCTGCAAATGTTTTCCATTTTAAGTGTGTTTCTGGCAGAAGGCATGGTCTTAAAAACCTTCCTGGGCCTCGTCCCGAAGCCATTTGCTCAGGCCGTGGGCTCTGGAGAGGCTTAAAATAACTAGCCCGTTGTGAGGGTCCTGAGACTGTCTACCCAGACGCCTTGGCCATCGCCCAGGTATGCTGCCTGGAGCTGCCCATCTGCTCCCAAGGGCAGACATAGGGAGCAGGGAGGGAGCCTGCCTCCACTGTCTCCAGTGTTCTCCTTCATCTTGGGGGTGAGTCCGTGGGGGGCGGGGGGCTGGCTGGCTGTAGGCTGGGACTCTCTTTGCTTAGGGCAGCAGAACTGGGTGGGATCCAGGCTGATCAGAACATAAGCTGGACTTTTTCCTAAGCCCCACTCAGTACTGACAAAGCAGAGACTCTGACTTCCTGATATTCCTTATTTCCTTCCTAAGATGTCCTTTGCAAGGGGGGCAATATTGTTCTATTTTAGAGGGAGAAACTATGGGTCAGAGAGGTTAAGTAACTTTCCCAAGGCCACACAGCCAGCAAGTGATTGAGCACAGATTGGAAGTCAGGCCTGCCTGGCTTCCAGATTTCTTCCCCTCTTCCTCCTTCCTTTTTTTCCCCCTTCCTGTCTTACTCCCTTTTTCCTCCTCTGGTTTTCTTCACAAGCTCTTAATAAACATGGGTGTAAGTTCTTAGCACTTGTTATTTTTTTATTTGTATCTTTTTTTTTTGCAGTCCATTTGTATATTGCACTGTATAATCTCAAAATAGTGATGGCTCTTTATCTGTGGTCTACAGAGGAAGAGAGAGCCGCAGTGGCTAGAGATTGTGTGGCTGACACAGGGTCACACAGCTCGCCACCGGTAAGGCCTCTGCTCGTCCCTCCCGTATCACCATGCACAGGGAGAGGGAGGAGAGGGAAGCTGGGGGTACAGCAGGGTACAGCACTCAGCTCAGAGGAGGGGCCTTCATGAGGGGGGATGGGAGGTGGCTGCTGGCTTATTGCTTAAGAACAAAGACGGGCCTCCTTCAGCACCAAGGAGCGGGCTTTCTGCCCAGTGCCTCAGTTTCCTCGCTCAGGCTCCTATGGAGTCATTTTGCTAAAAGCACTGAGAACCAGTGGGTTCTTGCTAATCTACCTAAGCCTGGCTGGGAAGCACCGCAGGTGTTCTAATGTTGTTCTAATGGCTTTGGCGCTGACCTTCCGCCTGCTGTCTGGGCAGATACTCTGAAACAAATTCATGCCAGGCCAAGGTGGTCACCCCTGGAATTCCAGCCCTCGGGAGGCAGAGGTAGGAGGATCTGGAGCTTCAGGCCTTTGTGTTCCACATGGCAAGACCCTGTTTTGAAAAAAAAAACAAAACAGAGCAAATACCACCACCACCACCACCACCGCCGCCACCAATCCAGCCTGGTCACTCCCCTTGCCAGCCAATGTCCCTCACCGTCTTGTCTGACCGATCTCGCTTCCTCCCTAGCCAGCCTACTGTCCCAGCTCTCCCTTCAGCTAACCCCTGGGCATTCTGCCCCACTCTGCCTTGCTGGGAAGTCAGTTCCTGTTTGCTCACCTCCTCTTCTGTCTACAATCCTGCTGATGGCGCCGTCTCTTTTGAACTTCCCAGAAGCTTCCCATGTAGTAATTACCTGTTTTACCGTCTGACCTCCTGTTGGGCCTCCAGGCTCATTCATCTTTGTGTCGTATAGCTTAGTGCTTGCAGTATCTTGCTGCTACTCAGCAGGGTTGAAATAAACCCAGCTGTGTTCCTGGGGCCTAGATTCTGAAGGTGCTGATCAGATAGGGATGGTGTCCCCTTCTCCCTCTGCTCCCAAGCCTGTGCTTTGAATTCCATCTCAGCTGGATGCTGGTGGCTCAAGCCTGTCATCCTAGCTACTCAGGAGGCTGAGACTTTGAGGATCACAGTTCAAAGCTGTCCAGGGCAGGAGAGTCTGTGAGACTCTTATCTCTAGTTAACCACCAAAAAGCCTGATGTAGAGCTATGGCTTGATTGGTAGAGCACCAGCATTGAGGGAAAAGGCTAAGGGACAGTGCCCAAGCCCTGAATTCAAGCCCCACCCCAATGCTGGCACAAGAAGAAATCCCATCTCTGGATACAGATCATTGTCCTGGGAACCACTACCCTTGACCCCAGCCTATGGCTTCTGCGTGTCCTCAGGGCACTAAGGGGTTAGCAGAATGTGGACAGAGGCGGTCAGTGAGTTGGTGGTGACATGGCCTTGTGTCACTGAGTGTGGTGGCCCCTGGGGGGGGGCGGGGGAGCGAGTCCTGGTGGCCCCTGGGAATACAGTGCTGCCAGGCCTGCCCCGCTTCTCTACCAGCATGCCCCGTCCCAGTCCCCTCAGGCTGCCATAACCGAGTGCCATGGGCCAGGCGCTCTGGGGCTGTGGCCGCAGAGGGTGACATCCCTGTTCCGGATATTGCGAGGCCAGCGGCAGGCATTCTTCGGAAACCTCTCCTTGGCTTGCAGACGGCCACCTTCTGGCTGTGTCCTTAGTTTGGTCTGACACCAGTCCTCATGGGATAGGCCCCACCCATCGGGCCTTTCACTCTGACCACCCCTTTAAAGACCCTGTCTCTAGTACATGCTGAGGGGCTGGGGTTAGGACATAGAAATGTTGAGGGTACACATTTCACCCCCACATGTGCCTCATGTTCCCTCAGACGCACATCTCTAGGAACGCGGCCGTGCCACCTCTGCCCGCAGCCCCAGGCCTTGTCCCTCTAGGAAACTGGAAGGGTTGAATTCTTCTCTGTTCATGAGTAAGGATGGATTTTATCCAAAACTCCAGTATCTCTGGCTGTAAGAATGGCTGCCAGAATGCCAATGAGTGAGTCACGCGCAGGGTGTCAGGTTGATGAAGGGGGCGGGTGGGAGCAGAGGTGTTTAAGACCTGGAAAACCGATCGTGGGCTGGCATTGGACGGGACAAGTTAGCCATACCCCTGCCTCTTCAGGACATGCCAGGCAGTGGTCCAGATCACATTGGAGCACCAGGGGCCCCCACAAGGGTTTTCTGGGGTAATCCGGTCACTCGGTGCATCTTCTAGACCAGGAAAAGATTGGAGGAGGCTGAGCTTGGAGCAGGTCACCGGGAACTCCAAGTGGCAATCTGTATAGGGCCAGGCCTCCAGGAACAGAGCAGAGCGCCCCTCCCTCTGTCTCCTCAATGCCCGGTGAGTTGTGTTGCCTGCAATGCGGACGGCCAGTGTCCCTGGCTCCTTTTTCAGTCTTTCTGTAGCATGGTAGGCTGGTACCAGGCTCCTTCACGGTGGCCAGGAAGAGCTGGCAGGGATCAGCTAGGCTGTTAGCCAAGGACTCCCCATTGCAAAAGTTTGACTTGAGTTTAACCAGGCACCCCGGGGGCGCATATCAGAGTGAAGGCCTCCTGAAGGACTTGCGTAGCTCTTGTTGCTTCTTCTGCCCTGGGTGCCAGAGCAGCTGAACATGGGGGCTCTGGAGTTGGGTCTGAAGACAAGGACAGACCTCGGCTTCTCCAGGCCTCAGCCTCGGACCCCTCCCTGCAGGATGATAATCAGATCAAGATAGGGCTCCAAGTCAGATCGCTGCCGGGACTTATTAAGATCTCAAGCGATTCCTTGGTTACCAACACCATTATGATGGCCAGAGACTGGTTTACTGTGTTGGAATGTTTGTGGTGAGCAGGCATCCTGCATCCCTCACTGCCTCTGTCCCCAGCTCCATGGGGGCCACCATGCATGGCAGCTAGAGACCGGGCAGCAATCAGATTGCCATAGCCTCCCATGGAGCCCAAACACTTGGCCCTGTTAGACTCATTTCCCTGGCGTTCTAAGGGCCTCCACCAGCCATGGGTGATGCCAGTTTAAAAAAGCAGAAGCAGCCAGCTTGCCTGGTGGTGGAGGTTTTGTAATGGAGCCTTTCTCTGCCTCCTCCCAGAAGGCAGGGGAGGGGGAGGGCGGGGAGAGGGGGGATCCTGTCTATTGTCCTCCCCTCCCCCGTGGAATGCCATCTCTCCCTCAGCACACAGAAGCTGTAGTGTCTCAGTGGCAGTGTTGGCTGCTGTGCCTGCTGCCTAACTCTGATCACCTGAGACAGGATATTGACTTCCCAGCCTCCACTCGGGGTGGGGGAGTGGGGTGAGGGGAGGGCACCCTGAGGCCTGGGCTGCCCCCCAGCTGTGCAGAGCCCAGTGGTTCCAGGAGGAAACCTAGGCTCATCATAGGGACCAACCCAGGAAGCACAGGGGCTCTACTCCACGGGAGCTCCAGGGTACCTCTCGCTTGTGAGCCTTGCTTGAACAAATCCCTGGTTTGGCATTTCCTGGCTCAAGCTCTTTCCTCCCTGGTCAGGCGGGTCTGGGGAAGAAGCCACGTGGTGTCCACATGACCCAGAGCTGTTGGGCTCCTGCTTAGTGTATCTCTCTCATTTGGTTCCCTGCAGATATCTGAGGTTGCTGCCTTCAGGATCCTCTTAGAGGGGATGAATGAGGCTCCCAGAGGTCAGAACCTAGCCAAGGTCCCGAGGCCACTTTGTCAGCACTCGAACCCAGATCTCTGTTGTAGTAGCTAGGGTGGTTGCCTGTTGTAGGTGGAGCAAGGAGATGTGGTTGCAAGTGGGAAGTGATAGATTATGTCCCAGGACAGAAAGAACAAACAATAGGCTTGGAGTCCAGCCTGGGGATGCCTAAGAAGGCCAGACCAGGGTGCTAGAGGACTGTCCCCCAAGATTGGCTCCCAGTGACAGTGACGTCGATCGAGACTTACTGGGAGGATATCCTAGACTGAATTGGGGCCGTCGGTACTTGTGTTGTCTGTTGCACTTGAAACCCTTTGTGTTTTGGTGATGCTGGGTGTGGTGGTGGGGGTCCTTCCCTAGCCGAAAGAGTGTGGTTCTTTGGTTAGAATATAGTGGTGCACTCCTGTAATCCCAGCACTCAGGAGACGGGAAGGCAAGAGGATCATGGGGCCGCCTGGACGAGACAGCACCCTGTCTCAGAATAAAACAGAACAAAACCCCACCAGTGGGTCTTCACTCTGAGGCTCTGGTTCAGAGAAGGGTGAAGTCTGAGGGTTGATATTCACTGGTATGCCCGGGACTGTGCCTTCTGGGGGGCAGCGGCCCCTGAGTTGTGGTCATGGAGGACCACAGGCTGACCCCACATTCCCAGCCTTCCACACAGTCAGAACCTATATTTTAAGCACAGGACTTCTGCTTTGTAAACTGACAGCCGACTCCTGTGTCAGCAGCACAGCTGCTGGCCGCAGCCCAGTCACTGGCTGCTTCCTTCTGATCTCAGACACCGGACACACCAGTTCTGCCTTTGCTTTCTGTTCAATATGCAAGCTGTACAAAGGGCTGTGAGGTCACTCCCACCAGCCCAGCCTGGACTGTAATCCTCCTGCTCATGCTTCCTGTGCAGGCAGGTGGCTACCACCATGGCCTAGCTTGCGTTAGTTGGAGATGGCACTTGGCTGACTTTGCCTAGCCAAAGCTAACTTTGATCCTTCCTATCATTTTCTCCTGATCTAGGATTATAGTCCCCAGCCACCGTGCTCTGCCCTTTTCCTTCTTCTTTTTTTTTAAATTTATTTTTTGAGTTTTATTGTAAAGATGCTGTACAGTGTTGTTATAGTTACATGAGTAGGCAATGAGTCCATTTCCTGTCGAGCATTGATACCCCCTCCCTTGTTGTTTATTTTTATTGATTTATTTATTTTGCCAGCCCTGGGGCTTGACCTCAGGACCTGGGCACTGTCCCTGAACTTCTTTTGTTTAAGGCTAGCACTCTACCACTTGAGTCCCAGCACTACTTCTGCCTTTTTTCTGCTTTTGTGGTACTGAGGAATTGAACCCAGGGCTTCATGCATACTGGGCACTAAGCCACATTCCCAGCCTTCCTTCTTCTTTTTTTTTCTTTTTTTAAAATCAGTACCTTTTTATCCTCTGAGCAGCTAGTTTTCCACATGGCCAGCACGTGTTTCTGTGGGCTACAGTGGAGGACTTCCAGTCTGGCTGGTGGTGGGGGCAGGTGGGTGGAGCTTGGTTGGGGCGGGGCTTGGTTAGAGGTGGGGATTGGTAAGAGGCCGGGTGGGGTGAGCCTGAGGAATCCTCTCTCCTGATCTCCTCCACCTCTGGGGCGGTGCTTAGTGGTGGAGAATCCTGAAGTACTTTATGGGGCGGGCTGGGGGGGGGGCGGGTCTCCAGCACCGTGTAAGTGGTGTCTGAAAATTCACTTGGCTGCCTTCCAAGAGGAGTGGGGATAAGTGAGGTACGCCCTGATATCTATTCTGTTCATTTGGGGGGCGGGTATAACTACCCACATAGGCCCAGTGCATGGTCTCAGCATGGGCAGTGTACTTCCCCCCTCCCCCCAGCTTCCCACTTTCTGCACACCTGCCTGGTGCCTGCAGCCTGGAATTGGAAGTTCCTAGAGGAGGGTCTGGGGGACCAGAGAACAAATTGCGTCCAGGGATGGGATGTCCCAAGCAGAGGGGAACATGTGGCCAGAGGTCGGGGCGGGGCTGGGAGAGGCAAGGGATGGGCTAGGGGCAGGTTTAGGGGCAGATTAGGTTGTGGGGTAAGGTGCCCTGAGGTCAAACCAGCTGAGGTGGTAGACTACCAGACCTCAGGCAGGTGGCAGAAGTCTGTAAGCTTTCCCTTCCTCATTCATAAGATGATCATTCCGGGGTTCAAGCAAGACAGCATGCCCTAAGTAATCAGCCCCGTGCCTGGCTTTCCCCAGGCTGGGCCCCGTGAGGCCAGCCATTTTTAGTGCCAGGGGTCCGAGCAGGGAGATTCGTCTTAAGCAGGCATTCGTCCCGTTGAATGGCAGGAGAGCTGCTAAAGGCGTGTGTGTGGCAAAGCTGCTTCCTACAGCATGGCTTCCAGGTTATCAAGCCCGGCTGGTGTCCCCTTCATAGGGAGGGACCCCTTTTCTCTCCAGGATGGGAGGCAGCTGGAGAGGAAGCTGGGGCCTTGCTGTGGTCTTGCTCTCTGGAACTGGCTTCGGCCCAGCCCCAGGGCCTCCCTGGCGTGGGTGTGTCCTGGCCCTACTCATCTGGCCGCCTGGAAGTCCAGCCACTTCTACACTTACAGGGCTGTCTCTGGCTTCCCCATCTTGGGTGTGGGGGCGCCTTTTCAACGTACCCCAGCAGGATCCAGGGGCCTCTACAGAGGCACACGCCTGAGCACGGCCAGCCCCTCCTCCGCTTCTTAATCCCATGTGCCCAGCCCTTGGGTCAGAAGAGACTTCCAAATCTGAGCCAGCCTCCTGATGGGAGAGCCTGATGCCTGCTGCTCCCTGCAGCAGATGCAGTCCTGCTTTTCCCTGTGCGTCCACCCCTCCCCCCAGACCAAACCCCAGTGGATGGGGGCCCAGCGGCCAAGCTCCAGCACTCTCTGCTCTTTACCAGGCAGCCACGGTTCTTTGTCTCAGCCCTCAGGAAAGAGTCCAGTTCTAGTATAGTTTGAATACTTGGATTACAAATTTTAAAAAGATCTCACCCTCCATGTAGTTTAGCTATAGAAGCAAGAGGACGGAGTGTGGCTGTACTAGCAGTGGTTTCAGTTTATATTCGCTAGGGTTTGACTAAGCCTCACTTGCCAGGATTAAGAGAGAGAGAGAGAGAGAGAGAGAGAGAGAGAGAGAGAGAGAGAGAGAGAGAGAGAGAGACAGAGACAGAGAGAGAGAGAGAGAGAGAGAGAGAGAGAGAGAGAGAGAGAGAGAGAGAGAGAGTGTGTGTGTGTGTGCATGCGCGCACGTGCGTGCGCCTGGGCACAGTCCCCAAGTTTCTTTTACTCAAGGCTGGCACTCTGCCGCATGAGCCGCGTCTCTACTTGCAGCTTTTTGCTGGTTAATTGGAGATAAGAGTCTCATGGACTTTCCTGCCTGGGATGGTTTTGAACCTTAATCCTCAAATCTCAGCCTTCTGAGTAGCTAGGATGACAAGTGTGAGCTAACGGCGCCTGGCTCCAAATCACTTTCTCTCCTGACCACCCAGGGAGGCGGTGTCTGACTCAGAGCAATCCTGCTTTGGTGTTCTGCAGCTACAGAGCCGAGTCCTTGTCTTCCCCAGCCTTCCCTAACCACAAGCCTCGTGACTATTCACACCCTGCTCTTCCCCGCTCCCTGTTCTCTACGCACTGAGCCACTCACACCCCAGCTCCTTGCTTTGCATTATGATAGATTCCTAAAGGTTGTAAGAAAATGCAATTTTGGTGAATTAAGTCATTTCAAATATGTGCTGGAGGGCTGAGTTTGGGAAAGAATGCTTTCATTGTATGAATAACAGCCAGAGTCAGGTTGGTGAATCACAGCCTCTCTAGCAGGGCTGGGCCTGTGGGTCTGCATTTTTTTTTTTTTTCCTGGTGTCAGGGATGGCCAGGTAGACAGGAGGCAGGAAGGTAGAGTGACAGCCTAGTCTGATTCTTGGGTATTAGTTGCGGGTCTGTTGTTCTGCACGGTGGTAGTTTTGCACATGTCTGCTGGGCATTTAATAATAGACATGAGGGGACAGCACTGTGAGAGGTGAGTCACCAGAAACGCCCAGTGTCCCCGGTGACTGTGTGTGTCACAGCTTAGCTAGTCCTGGGAGCCATCTGGGGTAACGACAAGATCTGTGCGCACGTGATCAGCCCAGATATAGCCCACGCAGGGCACAGCCCTGCTTCCCCCAGAGCTGCCTGCTTGTCAGACGTGAAAGCGCAGCTTCCAGCCCTGTCATTGCTGTGCCAGCCTGGGGTGCTTAGCCCCCCGCACATCCAAGCACCCCACCACCACGGCCATTTATACTCTGCCCTTCTCTCTTTTCATAATCTGTCTTTTCAGTAGCTCACGGGTTCACGTCATGCTATTTTCTTGTTCCGTAGCTCTTGCTGGAAATCGGTTCAGGCAGAGCAACTGGGCACGGTGTTGGCTAATGGCTTGGAGACGCTCCAGGCTGCCGGATGCATTGGCTGGCACTCGAAGGGTGATCGTCGGCAGGCATGATGTCTTCTCTCTCTGACTCTCGTGGGTCTCCTCTTCTTGCGGCTCGGCTGTTACACTTGGCTGGCCCGCCTCGGTGCTTGCAATCACAGCGATTATGCACAGGCTGGAGCCAGTCTGCCAGCCTCGCCAGGGCTCAGGTTTTATTAGAACCAAAGTCCATCAGGCCTCCGGGCCAGTTGGCCCATTTCCTCCTATTGCATATTATTGCATATTGCTTTTTCTTTTTCTTTTTTTTTCCTATTTCCCCTTGGAGATCAGGCCCTGTCCCAGAGTATAAGAGGGAGTAAGACACCTGACCGGGGCAGTTGGGAGAGAATCCCTGGGCTGTAGGACTGAATGTGTTGGGGAGTGGTGAGATCCAATGATGCACGTGACTTTTGAATGCTTTTGAGTCACGCAATCTACTGAGGGAGGGAGTTGCAGCGTGGAGTAAAATGCCAAGTTGGTTTCTTCCCGAGCCTTGGTTTCTTCATCTGTAAAATGGGGACTGACAGTGATTACATAGGGAAGTTTGATAGTGTTCGCATCAGATTCTCCTCTTCAGTATAAATAATAATACAGTATCAACAGAGCAGTGGTGTTGCCCTTTTCCCAGCGCCTCTCTCCCTGGAGGACTTGCAACTCTCATCCTTTCTCTTATTCAGAGGAAGCTTCTGACTTCCTCTTGGGGAATATGAGCTGCTTCCTGTTTCCGAGTCTTTGAAGCATCTTGTAGCACAGCCATTACCTTCCTTGCCTTGGCCAGGCCTCTTCCCCCACGCCCCCTGCACTTCAGGGAGAGTTACAGTCAAGCACTCCACGGCCTGCTCAATCTTTGGAACCACTTCTTGGTCTCCCTTGTGTTTTTCTCATGCTTAGCTGTTCTGTTTTTGTTTGTTTTTGGTGGAGCTGTTGATTTTTGTTGCTTTTATGACAGTCTCTCTTTTTTTTTTTTTTTTCTGGTTGTGGGTCCTGAACTCTGGGCCTGGGCGCTGTCCCTCAGCTCTTCAGCTCAAGGCTAGCGCTCTACCACTTGAGCCACAGTGCCACTTCCGGCTTTTTCTGCTTATGTGGTGCTGAGGAATTGAACCCAGGGCCTCATGCATGCAAGGCAAGCGCTCTACCACTGAGCCACCTTCCCTGCCCCGACAGAGTCTCTTTATGTAGCCCAGCTGGCCTGGAACTCCAGGTTCCCCCTGCTTCCAACTCTGGAGTTCCAGGATTACAGGCATGAGCCACATACCATACCATACCATACCATACTATACCATATCATACCCAGTCTCTATTGTGGATTTTTTTTTCATGGTGTCTCTTTTGGGCTTTCTTTCATACTAGACAGAAAAGGAAACTGAGGAAGAGGAAAAAAGGATTCAGCTCAGTGCCTGGCCACTGAGCTTACCCAGGGTTCACCTCTCTTCAAGCTCTCTGCAGGGTAGAAGCCTCCTCTCACCTGTCACTTCCCCTAAGTGCGGGTGCCCGGCCACCACCTGGTTGGGCACTGCTTATCTGGGGCAAATGACTGTGGTAGCCCCTCCCTAGGGACCAGAGCGGACCTTCGGCAGCAGCTTTTGTGCAGGCCGAGTCTCAAGCCAGACCTGTCCTCTGAGCACAGGTTATGTACTGGCCTCATGCAGGGGCTCGGAGCGTGCCAGCATGCACAGAACCCCCTGCATCCCGCTGACACTCCCGTGGTCCCCATTCTGCCCGGTGTGGCTCACAGTTAGCATTTCTGATGCTTCCAAGCAAAGGTGGGACAGATGTTTGCACAGGTGCGGCAGCGGCAGGGGAAGGCTGGCATGTGCGTGCGTGCATGCGTGCATGTGTGCATGCATGTGTGTGTGAACCCTGGTGTCCTGAGAAACCTTCGTGGCAGTATCCCAAGCACTCTGCCTGTGGTCAGTGTCCAGTCAATACTCAAGCACGAGCAAACAGAGCCCCCGGCGACACCAGCAGACTCTGGGGTGGGGCGGGGATAGTAGCTCTCCACTTGGGAAGCAGTGGGCTTGGGAGAAGGGCACAGTAGGTGTTGACTGAATGCTCACATGGAGTCACATGGGGCACTGTTGCGGGTCCCTGTTATGAAGGTCACACCCACAGAGACATCTCCGTGGCTGTTTGGGTAGGGACCATGTGTGGCACCACAGGCCCTTGGAGACAGTGGCATTTGTTTGCTTTGTGCCTGCGCTTCTCTCCGCCCTGCTGCCCTGTTTCCTCCGGGCATCGTCAGTGCTCACGATCCTCGGTCCCTTTCCCTGCCACTTAAGTCCTGCTCAGGGGGCACAGGGCTGTGTCCTAGCTGCCCCTCAGCCAGCGTTCCTTCTAGAACAGTGCATGGCCCATGGCGCTCACCCTGCCATGCCTTCCGTTCCTCCTGGGGCACAAATAAGCCTTTGGCAGGGTAGGTTTTGGGCTCCTGCCAGCCATTCAGCTGGGCTGGCTCCACGCCAGCTCTCGCCTTTCTGGAGGTCAGCATCTTTGCCGGGCTCTGCTGGGTTCGGAGCCTTCTCTGACGTGCATCGGTACGTGGGCCCACCCTCCACGCCATCTTGCAGCCAGTTAGCAGTAAGAAGACGATGCCCAGGGAGGAGAGCGTGCCTTCTGCCTTTGCGCGGCATGGTGGCTGTGCCCCTTCATCCGGGGGCCCGGGCGCACCATGCCGCTTCAGTGCCTGCCAAGCTCCTGAGCGTTGCCGCCTTATTTTCCCATGGAGCGCGGCTCTCTGTGACAACTGGCACACGGTTGGGCGATGGCTCGTTGTCATTCTGCTGGGCACCGTTTCCGGGGGGCTTCGTGCTCGGTCGGTGTTCACATTTGTCCCTGTGAGGCCTGGAGCACAGCTGGCACCAGCCCCCGGTTTATGGGTGAAGAGACGGAAGCTTTGGGGAGGAGGATCATGAACGATGGGAGGAGGGGGCACGGCAGGGTGAACGGGAGGTGGGGGGTCCCAGCTGCAGTTCATTTCTGTGGTGGAGGATGTGTGTGTGTGTGTGTGTGTGTGTGTGTGTGTGTGTGTGTGTGTGCGTGTGTGTGTGTGTGTGTGATGTGCGTTTGAGAAGGCATGGAGCTCTAAGAGAGCGAGATCAAAAGGAGGAAGGGGAGAGGATGGGGTCAGCTCCTCGCTTTGAGGCCCAGAACTCTGCATTCTGCCACCTTGCTCCTTGCTCGTGGGGTTTGCCCAACACACCCACCATCCAAACCCACCTCTCTCTAGCTGGGATCCTGCCTGCGGTGGCTTCCCAGCCTTCGCTGACCCGGTCCTGCCGGGTGGCGGTGGTGCCCGCTCCCATCCCCGCTCTCCCTCCTCCCTCTCTCCTCGCTGGTACGGCTTTATTGCCGGCATATGGAAACTGCTTCTATTTATCCTGCAGCACCAGGATGCTGCTACACGCTGTGCTCCAGCGAATGGAAAGCTGGGGTTCCCTGCAGGCTCGTTTCTGAGGCTGCATGCAAAGCAGCCAGCTGTTTACAGCGAGCGGCTGGGCCTGTTACATCAGCGTGGCGGCGGCGTGGCCATCTGCGCAAACAGGTCACCCCGGGCTGGCTGCGTCCTCCGGTGGAGCTTCTCCAGCCTGTGCTGTTGTGACACCATTGCCGGTGGGCCTAGAGGCTTTCTTCCTGTTCTTCCCTCCCACCGTCCTCCAGGGACTCCAGTCCATGGGCCTGGGCCTGTGGCCAGGGAACCAGGAAGGGAATTCAGGACTGGAGGCTCATAAATCTTGAGTGGCCAAGGTCTGCAGACCTGCCCACCCTCTGCCCAGGGCACCAGAAGCACAACATACCACGTCTCCCCCCTGGGGAACTTTTCCCCAGAGCTGCGCAGTGTCCTCTTCCCAGCCAGACTCGGCCGGCCCTGTTGAAGCCTCCAAGAGGACATGTGTTAGAGAGAGAAAAGGGAGACTGCGGCGTCTACTTCTGTGTGTCTCTGCCTGGACCTCTCTTTCCTGCCAGTGTCCAAGCCCACACAAGGCAGAAATGCAGGAGGAAGGGGCAGCCGCGGTCCTCCTGGTCCAGCCTTGGAGCAGAACAGACAGGCAGGGATTCAGATCCCAGGGCGGCCAGCCCCTCCTCTTCAGTGCCCTTGGCTGGGCTATACCAACAACTCCCGGGTGGCACCGCAGCCTCCTGCCTGCCAATCAGGCCTTTTCCGTGATCCCTAGTGTGCTGGCAGCCTTGGCTGGCTTGTGGGTTTTGGAGTCACCTGTGGCTTTTGTGAAAAGCCCCTCCGCAGCATAGGTTGCCCCAGGCCCTTCAGCCCTGCTCTGCCTTCCGAGCCTGGTGAAGATGCCAAGTTCTGTCCTCTGACACAGCGCAGGGTTGAATGGCTGGGCCTGGAACAAAGTGTGCCCTGCAAGCGGGGATTCTTTTCTTTCCCTTCACGCTTGAGTTTTGTTTTTCTTTTTTTTCCCCTCTCTCTCTCTTTTCAGGCTCTTGCCCGAATTACCCTTATACAGAATAGTCCCTCTGCAGCCAATCTTTAAACGAGTTATCTTAAAAAATACAAAGAGGTCACACCGAGCCTCTTGCTAACACCCTTGGCACTCGGTAGAGCCTGCTCTTGACTGAGTCCTGCCGGGCCTGGCTTGGCTCCCGTCTACCTCCATCACCTGCTGTGTTTAATACCTGTGGAGGGACCAGGCAATCTTTCGAGCAAGGTCTCCTGTTTTAGTTCAACTCGGGTGGGTGTTCACAGCTTAGGCATCGTGCCCAACTTGGTCCTGGGCTCTGGAGACCAGTGACCAAGACAAAAGCCCCTGCCCCATGGAGTTGACAAACAGCCCCCCACCCTTTGCCTCTCCCCCACCACCCCAGTCATAGGCAACACCGGGCAATGTTGGGGCCAGATAGGTGCCGTGTGCCTTTAAAGGGAGGCTAAGGGCAGCCTTTGGGTAGAAGATCCAAAGATGCCAGGGAGCCTGCGTTGCTGGGGACAGAGGGACAGGAAGTGCATGAGCTCTGGGGGGGGAAGGGCTGCAGAATAACAAGGAGGCCTGGGTGTGGGAGGGACAGAGCAGCCAGCTGCAAAAGACGGAGTCCAGGGGTGGGCCTACCCCAGTGGGGTGGATGCTACGAGAGCCACGCATGTGTATGTCCTGTCATTTGATACCCATTCACGGTGACGATCGCTGACGAGCATTATCCAGGAGGTGAGGTCTCACAGTCTGGGACAGCCAGTACTGGGCAGGAGCCGGTCAGCCATGGCCCTGGGAGGAATGAGCCCCCTGACTTCCCCAGCCCTGCCCCCTGCTGCCCCCAAATCCTGTGTTGATGCAGCTGTTCTTGATGAGCACTTATAGCCAAGGCAAACATGCTGTCAGCCACCCACTGAGACCTCGTCCCTCTGTCTGCGCCTTACCCGTGGCCCTCCGCGGCCCGTCCCCTGCCAGGGGAGCCTCTCGCCGTCTGTGGTTTAGGTCAGAGCTGCTGAGCCCGTCAATCAGAAGAGAGTAGCCACAGCTGCAGAGCCATGCGCAGGGAAGCTGTGGTGGGCTCAGGAATCCTGGGGAGCAGCCCCATGGTACGGGCTCCCTCTCACCCCTTCTCCAGCCCTCAGTTTCCCTGTCTGTAAGAGGTTGGCCTCTGGGGTCTGTCTGTGTCCAAGACAGGCAGCAAGAAGTGCCCCCAACTTAGGGCAGGACAGCCCCCACTTAGTGTGTTCCCCCAAAATCTGGCCAAGACCGTGTACTTCCTAGACCTCTGGGAAAACAAATTGCTACAGTCACTTAGTGTGAAAGACCGAGGTGCAGGCGGTGGTGCCCGGCTCTTTCCTCCTGGACCTGCACGGGGGTGGGAGTGGGGGGAAGGGGCCATGCTGGATCTGAGCACAGCCCTCGGCCAGTGTAGCCATGCTCCGGAAGTGCGCATGACCCTGCAGGTCCCCCAGGTCTGCTCTCCCATTGTACTGCCTTTGCCGCTGATGGCTCCCCCTTTGTGCCCCCATATTCCATGCGGATAGGGTTCTCAGAGGAGAGCCTGGCACACCAAATATGCCCTGTTTGCTACTTCCACTCAAGCTGAGTTGCTTCTAGACAGATTAATGGGGGGGGGCATCCAGAGTGCCAACAAAGCCCCATTCCAGGCAGGACTGGCAGAAGGCTTTAGCTACCAACCCGCTCCAGGTGCTACTGGCCCCTCAGGGGTTCAGCTTCTTTCTAAATTTGGGCTTGCTTCTAAGGCCATCTGTACCTTCCCACCTGTTCCTATAAACACATACATGCTGCCAGTTGCCAGGGCAGCTGTGCCAGTCCCTCTCTCCTGGTGACCCTGGTGCCTGCCGAAGTACCCTTGACTCATGACTGTGCACCTCTGTGGAGGCGCTGTGTGCCCGGGGGCTGCTGCCGGAGGGAAGGGCAGGGCCGGCCAGGCTCATCGACGCCCACCTGAGGCCCAGCCCAGGAGCTGCCCGCTGCTGCTGGACATGCCCCAGTGAAGAAGACAACTGTCGGAAGCCTTTTTGTTATTTTGTTGTTTTTTGTAGGCTTGGGGATGGAACCCAGGGCTTGGCACCTTCTAGACAAGCACTCTATTTGTACTAAATCAGACCACCAGCACTGAATATGCGATTTGTGTGTGTGTGTGTGTGTGTGTGTGTGTGTGTGTGTGTGCATGCTGTCCCTAAGCTTTTAAACTCAAGACGAGTGCTTTACCACTTGAGCCACAGTTCTATTTCTGTTTTTTTTTTTTTTTTTTTTTTTGGCATCTGACTCATTTGTTTTATTCATGTTTTCATTAAGAATTATTTCCAAGCTGGGTGCCAGTGACTCATGCCTGTAATCCTGGCTACTCAGGAGGCTGAGATCTGAGGATCATGGTTCAAAGCCAGCCTGGGCAGGAAAGTCTGTGAGACTCTTATCTCCAATGAACCACCAGAAAACTGGAAGTGGTGCTGTGGCTCAAGTGGTAGCGTGCTCACCTTGAGCTGAAGAGCTCAGGAACAGCGCCCAGGCCCAGAGTTCAAGCTCCATGACTGACAGAAAAAAAAAAAAATTGTTTCCAAGAGCCAGATGCTGGTGGCTTGTGCCTGTCATCCTAGCTACTCAGGAGGCTGAGATCGGAAGATTGCAGCCCAGAGCCAGCCCAGGCAAGAAAGTCCGTGAGACTCTTATTTCCAGTTAAGCAGCAAAAACCTAGAAGTGGAGCTGTGGCTCAAAGTGATAGAGCACCAGCCTTGAGCAAAAGAGCATTAGGACTAGTGCCCAGGCCCTGAGTTCAAGTCCCATGATTGGCAAAAGAAGATCCCCGGGGTTACCTCTCCTAGGACAAGCCCATGGCTGAACACACAACCGAGGCATGAGCACAGTCCTCTGCGCCACCCGGCCATGTGGTCTGCCATGAAGTGAGGGAGAAGGGGGGTGGGGGGAGTGGGCGAGGAGGGCCAGGTGTCTTGGAAAGGCTGTGAAGAAGTTGTGGCCAGTTGGCTGAGACCCCCCCATGTGAGAGGAGGGGCCGGGAGGCCCCACAGGGGGGTCTCAGGGCAGCCACTCCCGGACATTCCTGTCTAGCTCGGGGCGTGGAGGTGGCACTGTGTGACCCCATCAGTGCCAGCGCACCCCCACCCACCCATCGTCTGCTCTCCGCGAGCGTGCCGCATGGGGTGCTGGCTCCTGCCTTGCTGTGTGAAGGTCAGGGAGGACGCACGCCAGCCAGCTGCCCGTCTGTGCTTGTGCTCCGGAGCCGTGGTTGGCTCCCGTTTCCTGCTCCACGCGAGCAGGTGGTGGAGCGACCTTCTCCTGCCCATGCCCAGGGCTTAGTTTCTGAGATTGGAGTCGGGAGCCCGTTGTGTTGACATTGGGCAGCGGAGGGTCAGAGAGATGGCATTCCAGTGTGTCTAGACTTCTCTCCTCCTCCGGGGCTGAGGGTGCCGGGGAGTTCAAACCCCAATATGGAACGAAAGGAGAGGAGAGGAGAAGATACAACACCCAGGCCCTTAGCTTAAGTTCCAGTACTGGCAGGTGTATACATACACATGCGCGCATGCGCACACACACACACACACACACACACACACACACACACACACACACACACACACACACACACACACACACACACACACACACACACACACACACACACACACACCTGTATGCTTTGAATCAGTGCACTTTGTTGTACCGGTACGATTGTTTCTACATCTGGAAAGGTCTTTGAGAGGTCTTTGTTATCCACCTGTCCTACCAGCCCTGCCAGTCCCCTGCCTCTCCAATGTGCTAGTGAGCTTGACATGTTGGCTTCGTGCTGCTGTGCAAATATCAATGTGCACACTCCATTCTCCACCTCGCACAGGGGAGCAGATTTCCATCCAGATTTCCTTTCTCACAGGAAGTCCACAAGCCGAGTGTCCTCCCATAGTGTGTCTGTTGACCACAGGTGACAGGAGGGTCCAGATTGCTGAGATAACCCAGCTCAACCACCCCAGCAGGATCTTCCCCGGCTCACGCTGGGCAAGTGAAGGGTTTTATCTCTTGGTGATTGTTCTGTTCTCTGCTGACTTCCTTCCTGGGCAGCCGGAGCAGGGAAAGAACCCCCCTCCTTCCCGTCTGGTCCAGGAGAAGTTCCAAGTCCAGCCCTCACTGGCTGGTCAAGGGTCAGCACCCATGCCTGAACCAATCACTGCTTTCTGTGTCCTGGCCTGGGTCACTTGCTTTGGAGCCTGGTGTGGTTCATCCACAACCACACCATGCACCGAGAGCAGGAGAGGGCTTTCTGCCAAGGTAAACCAGGGCAGGAACCTGGAAGAGGAGGCCAGGGTCAAGTAGAAGAAAGTAGAAGATGATCCAGGACCAGGGGGCAAATCCAGTTCTGTTCAGTTGGCTAAGCAGAATGCTAACAGGTCATTCTGTATGAGAAGGATCTGTGTGTGTGTGTGTGCATGCACGCGTGGGTGTTCTTTCCCACCACCATGTGCTGTTGTGCGTCTTGAGCCTGGGTTGCATGTAAGTGACTCCTTTCTCTTCTTCTGCAGATGGGGGCAGCCAGGCCATCCATGACTCCCACGCCCCCACCCTGGTATCTGGGGTGGACACATCCCCCTCCAGCCCCACTGGGCACAACTGGGAGATGAATTATCAAGAGGCAGCCATCTACCTCCAGGTGAGCATCTCCAGCCACTGTCTGCGCCTGCCAGGCTCCATGCGGTGTGCAGAAATCCCATTGTGACTGCCACCCCTGCCCCTGCTTCTACTCGGTCTTCTCTGCTGGAAGAAAGACAGCCAGTTGATGTTCATGGGGTGGGGAGCGGTGCATGCACAGGCTCGTCCTCAAAGCCTCATTTGTGTTGTGGCTCAAGTGGCAGAGCACCACCCCTGAGCAAAAAAGCTAAGGGATACCTACACCCCGAGTTCAAGTCTCAGTACTGTCACGCACACACACTCAAAATGCAGTTTCTGGTGTCAACTGAGTGTTGGGGTGAGAAAATTCTTTTTCTTTTCTTTTCTTTTTTTTTTTTTTTTGGGTCCGGTCTTGGGGCCTGAACTCTGGGCCTGGGCGCTGTCCCTCAGCTCTTCAGCTGTCGACTAGCACTCTCTACCACTTGAACCTCAGCCCCACTTCCAGCTTTTTCTGCTTATGTGGTGCTGAAGAATCAAACCCAGGGCCTCATGCATGCAAGGCAAGCACTCTACCACTGAACCACCTTCCCAGCCCCCCTATTGTTTTCTTTAATGCAACTCCCCACTGCAAAATGACAACACAATATTTGTTTTGTCATTAAAAAGAAATTGAAAGGCTGGCCTCTGGTGGCTCACGCCTGTAATCCTAGCCTGCTACTCAGGAGGCTGAGATCTGAGGATCGCAGTTCAAAGCCAGCTCAGGCAGGAAAGTCTATGAGACTCTTGATCTCCAATACGCCACTAAAAAAGCTGGAAGTGGAGCCATGGCTCAAGTGGTTGAGCACTAGTCTTGAGCAAGAATAAGCACAGAGACAGTTCACAGGCCCTGAGTTCAAGCCCCCAGAACCAGCGTGCTCCCCCACACACAAAAAAAGAATAGATTTAATTAAATTTGGGTATTTATTTGGGACCTGTGTGGCCCTCTGTATGCTTCTTGCGTTTTCAAACAGCCTGTAGCAGACAAGCTCCGGAACAAATGCACTTTGACCCTGGTTAAGCCTGTAGGAATGTCACACCTGCTAAGGATCTGGCACGTCTCCTCGTCTCCTCGTGCACATCACTGCTCTGAGGTTGAGTAAGAGGTGGAACAGGTCAGGGCACAGAAGTGGAATGACCTGGAAGAATCCAGGAATCCAACAATTCCTTCTTTCTCTAAGTGGGTAGGAACAGTGATGATAAAGATAAGTACGGGCACTGGTGGCTCACCTCTGTCATCCCAGCTACTCAGGAGGCTGAGATCCGAGGATTGAGGTTTGAAGTCAGCTTGGCAGGAAAGTCCGAGAGACTCCTGTCTCCAGTTAACTGCCAAAAAACTGGAAGTAGAGCTGTGGCTCAAGTGGTAAATCATCAGCCTTGGGGAAAAAAACTAAGCAAAAGCACAAATAGCTGAACACCCTCCTACCCCACCCCACCCCCAAGAAAAGAACAAAAGGAAAGCAAAAGCAAAAGCCATGGGCTCTTCAGGGGCTAATCTCTGCAGCAGGCCACCATGATCACCTCCTGCTCATGCCAGCCAGTTCTCAGAGGGGCAGACGGGAGGCTGCCAAGCATGGCTGCTGTCTGGCAGGGCTGGGGGTAAGAGCATGTGCTCAGCACGTGCAAGGCACTGGATTCAGTCTCCAGAGCAACAGAAAAGCAGTCGATCCATCAATCATTCAATCAATGCATCAGCTGTCCACTTGGCTATCAAGCGATGTTCTTTCTTCTGTATGCCTTATTTCTGTGCCTCACCTCACAGACCTGTGGGGAAATGGGACATGTGCTGTGGTGACAGGACATTGGTGCAGGGTGGTTATATGATATGAAATGTGTGTGTGCATATCTATGTGTGCATGTGTGTATACACACTTAGCCTTGCACAGCTGGCTAAAGATGAAGGATGATGGAATTCTGGGCCTGGGCCCTGTCCCTGAGCTCTTCACCTCAAGGCTAGCGCTCTACCACTTGAGCCACAGCGCCACTTCCAGTTTTTTCTGCTTATGGGGTGCTGAGGAATCAAACCCAGGGCCTCATTCATGCAAAGCAAGCACTCTACCACTGAGCTACCTTCCCAGCCCAGATGATGGAATTCTTATGACCTTTAAAATCTGTTCTGTTTGTTTGTTTTTTTAAACTCAGGGCCTAGGCACTGTCCCAGAGCTTTTTTGCTCAAGGCTAGTGCTCTATCACTTCGAGCATTAGCTCCACTTCTGATTTTCTGGTGTTTAATTAGAAATAAAAGTCTCACAGACTTTTCTACCTGGGCTGGCTTCAAGTGCAAACCTCAGATATCAGCCTCCTGATTACAGGTTTGAGCCACCAGTGCCTGGATAAATGGCATCACTTTTGAAAAATAACAGCAGTAGCTGAGCACTGTGGCTCAAGCTTGTAATCCAAGCTATTTGGAGGTGGCAGTTGGGGGCATTGAGGTTCGTAGCCAACATGCCTTTTGTTCATCTCAGTAATAAAAATTCACGAGACTCCATCTCAGTCAGTGGCTGGGCAGGGTGGTACAAGTCTGTCATCCCAGCTGCAAAGGAAAGTACAGATAGGAGGATCACAGTCTAGACTAGGTTGAGGCATAAAGAGAGTCCTTATCTTGAAAATAACACAAAAAGGTACTTGTGGAGTGACTCAAGTGGTAGAATGTCTGCTCAGCAAGCACGAGACCCTTGAGTTCAAAATCCCAATACCCCCCAAATTCATAAGTAAAGCTCAGGAGCAGCAGCATGGCTGCTTCTGCTGATGGTCTGGCAGGGTTGTGTTGGGATTGCGGCAGAGCTGCGGTGTGGGGCAGCCAGGCACCGTGAGGATGCCATGGGGTGCCGTCGTTCTCCCCCTTTCCCAGTTAACTCGCTCACCCTCTGCAGTCCTGGTGCCCTGAGTCCCCAGGCCAGGGAGCAGCGAGCAAAGGCCTGGTGTGCATCCAGCCTAATCTAGTTCATGAGCTGTGACACCCTCCAGCAAGCTCAGCACCCCCTTTGGGGGTTGGGGCATGATCAGATCCCTCTTCGTCTCTGTTGGCAGAGACTTCATGGCCATCGCCTGTTCAAATCCAAGAGTTCAAATCCACGCCCTTGAGCCTGTGACTCCTCCAGCTATTGGAAGACAACCCTTAAGAACTGTTGTGGGGCGCTGGTGGCTCCCGCCTGTCATCCTGGCTACTCAGGAGGCTGAGATCTGAGGATTGCGGTTCAAAGCCAGCCAGGCAGAATAGTCCCTGTTAAATAGACTCATCTCCAGTAACCACTCAAAAACTGGAAGTGGCAGTAGAGCGCTAGCCTTGAGCACAAAGAGGCTCAGGCAGGGACAGTGCCTAGGTCCTGAGTTCAAGCCCCACAACTGACAACAATAACAACTAGAACTGTTTTGTTGTTAATAAATCAAACCAGAAGCTTCCACAGAGGTGGGGAGACGGAGGCCCTGCAGAGACCCCAGAGCTTCCCTGGTTGACTGCTCAGCTGTTTGTTCTCTGTTGGGCTCAGTTTATCTTTTACATCTTGTCCAGCCAGTGACTGGCTTAACGCCCCCTGCTACCCCAAAGGATGGCGGGGTGTTGCAGGAGCTGGCGGGCTTCCTCCCAAGGCTTGGGCCATGGGAACCTGGGCTGCTTTTGGCTCTGCCCTTTCTCTAGGACACAGCCACTGGGCCAGGCCTGGCTCAGACATTGGTATGGGAGGGGAGGAGCCAGGTTTCTGGTGCAGTCTCATTTCTGTGTGTGTGTGTGTGTGTGTGTGTGTGTGTGTGTGTGTGTGTGTGTGTGTGTGTGTGTTTCTGTGTCTTTTTTGTTTGGGGGGGGGATCCCACCAGGGATGGTAGACATGCACCACAGCACCCAGCTATTGGTTGGGATGGGGGTGGAGGTCTCAGGAACTCTTTACCTAAGTTGGCCTTGAGCCTCTATCCTCCTGACCTCAGCCTCTTGAGTAGCTGAGATTGCAAGCATGCTCCAGCACACTCCACTAGCCCTCTGTTTCGATAGCGAGAGGTTCAGGCTCTGCAGAGTCAGGTCACTACCCACTGCTCTTGACCTTCTCTAGACCCTTCCAGTCTGTTCCACAGGTGGTTTGAAGCAGCAGCAGCCAGCCACTCTCTTGGGTCCCTTCATGGGTGGGGTGGCTTGTGCCAGCTGAGGAACAGCAGTTCCGATCGTCCATGTGGGGGCTGTTGCGGCATGCTTCTGGCCCGGCCCCTGGCCCCAGACACCCGGCTTGCACACCCCAGAGTCCCTGTCCTTCCAGGAAGGCGAGAACAACGACAAGTTCTTCACCCACCCCAAGAACGCCAAGGCGCTGGCGGCCTACCTCTTTGCACACAACCACCTCTTCTACCTGATGGAGCTGCTCACCGCCCTGCTCCTGCTGCTGCTGTCACTGTGCGAGGCGCCCGCCGTCCCCGCGCTCCGGCTCGGCATTTACGTGAGTGTCCGGGAGTGCCATGGCCCTCCGTGCTGGCGGGGCGGGGGGCGGGGGGCTCAGTGGGGGAATAGTCTAGAAGGACAGAGCCCTGCAAATAGACTCCAGACAAAGCCTGGGGATTCACCCAGGCTGTCTTCTCCGGGACAGAGTCCGCACCTGGCTCAGGTACAGTCCAGGCTGCCTGCTCCCTCTTCACAAGGTGGGTTTGTGGCCCGCTGTGCCTCAGAAGCCAGATGTTCACTGGACCCCGATGGTTTTCCATTCATTTCTTGTTTGCAAGCCTTTGTTCCCATCTGCTTCATCTTTTATGCGTAACTTGTATGCAGTCCTTCCTGGAGTAAGTCTACATTTACAGTTTCATCTTTCTGTCTTTGTGCACACCTTGGCTCCCTCCCTGTGTCTGTTCCTTGAATGTCAAGTTTATACTTAGCTGTCTGGGACGAGCTCCATCTTCCAGGCTGTGGCTGGCAGCCAGGGTTTTGTCGCTGTGGTGGGAGGCGGCCTTGGATGGCTTCGAGAAGACCCATGCCCACCTTTCCGGTACAGGTCCACGCCACGCTGGAGCTGTTCGCCCTCATGGTGGTGGTGTTTGAACTCTGCATGAAGCTGCGGTGGCTGGGCCCGCACTCCTTCATCCGGCACAAGCGGACCATGGTCAAGGTGACGCGTGCGCAGTGATACATGCGGTGACACAGGCTTGTGTCTCTCCATCTCAGTATTGGAGCCTGTGTCTTTGTTCATGTGGGAGCCCCCGTGTCACTGGGGTCCCTTCTAGCTCTGTTTGGGTCTCTGGCACCGTCACCTGAGGGAGATATCTTGCCTTTCCTGTGTCACAGCCAGCCAGGCACAAGAGAAGTGGCGGGGGGGGGGGGTGTCAGGCCTGGAGAGAGGGGCTCAGATCTCATGCTTTGCACCTGCAAGTGCCACTGTTGCGTGCAGATCTGGTCCTCTGCACAGCAGAGGGCTGTAAGGAGCGTGTCCAGCGGTGCCCAGCTGTGTGACAAGCCTGCTCTCTGTGTAGGAGAGGGTCCCCAGGTTGGCGGAGCTGGAGATGCGCCAGGATCTCCACGGCGTCCTGGTGCGGGTGGAGCTCTGGGCAGCGTGGGTACAGACGGGCCGGGCAGTGGCCTCGCTCTAGCCCGCATTGCCCATTCTTCTCCTGAGAGAGAGACGGAAACAGGGGAGCTCTGGAGAGTGTGGCAGGGGGCTGACCGTGCTGCCCCTGCCGCCCCCAGACCTCCGTGCTGGTGGTGCAGTTTGTCGAGGCCATCGTGGTGTTGGTACGGCAGACGTCCCACGTGCGGGTGACCCGTGCCCTGCGCTGCATTTTCCTGGTGGACTGTCGGTACTGCGGCGGCGTCCGGCGGTAAGGCCCGGGACGTGGGGGGCGGGGCGGGGGCTGCTCCCTCTGGCAGGCCAGCCCTGCACGCACACGCTTCCCACCACCACACACCCCACCAGGCAGGTGGGGAGAGGTCCCCCTCTCCCCCCGTCAGCTGGCCTGTCTCCCCTCAGCAACCTGCGGCAGATCTTCCAGTCCCTGCCGCCCTTCGTGGACATCCTGCTCCTGCTGCTCTTCTTCATGCTCATCTTCGCCATCCTGGGTGAGTGCTCTGTGCTCCTGGGCGCGGCGGGGGCCGGCACTGCAGACACCATGGAAATCCCCACTTGTATGTAGTCTTAGATGCCACATCTGGCGGCCCCCCCCCTCTGCTTCCTGGAGCCTCACAGCCTCTTGTGGTAGACCAGATGGCCCTGAGGAGCCTGTTTTTCTGAGACAGCCTCTTGCTATTTAATCGCCCGGGCTAGCCTTCACCTCCTGCATGCTGAGACGGCCGGTGTGCACCTCCACACCAGCCACCGTTCTTGATCGAGTCACTTAGGGACCCCTTTGGATTTGCCCCCCAAGCCAGACCACAGGCCAGACTCCGGATCCACTCCCCCGATGTGAACTTTGAGCCAACATTTTGAAATGAGACTTGATGTAAAAATACAGATTTTTAGCAAACAGATCTTTTTAACAAGGCTTTTTTTAAACACACAGCTCTGGGTGCCTTTGCGCGTGGCAGCAGGCACACAGGCCGAGCAGCTCTCATTTCTTTTAGATGGCGCGTGTTTTCTTTGATTCTGCAGTCCCCTGTTGCCTCCCTCAGCTGCACACATACACCACACATGCACACACACACACATGTGCGCGCCCCACCACACACTCATGCACACACACACACTCGTTAGTCCAGTCTGCTGGACACCTGGCATTGGCACCTGTGCCCTAACCAGCTTTTGTTTTGTTCGGCTACCACTTTCCAGGTTTCTACTTGTTCTCTCCTAATCCTTCAGACCCAGTAAGTAACAAACATCTGCCTCCCTTCACCCTCAAGGCAAGGTGCCCGGCCGCATTAGGGATGACTGGCCACATTAGGAAGACGTGTTCCGCCCTGCCTCCTGAGCCATTCTTTTCCTGGAGAGCCGAGGGGCTCCCCTTTCCCGTCCTTAGGAGAAACATTTCCAGGACCCGGGCTTGGCACATCCCAGCCTTCCGGCAGAGTCGAGCATGTGACTCCCCAGGAAACATGTGCCCCAAAGTCAGCCAGGCTGGGAGCTCAGGAAGGCACAGGCCTGCACGCCCACGCCACCGCTGCTCTGCGGCCCTTAGGGAGGAGGCAGGGCAGGATGGGGCGTGGAGGGGGGGCAGGCCCTGAGCCTCACCGCTCCTTCCTCCCCTTCCCCCC
Source organism: Dipodomys merriami (assembly GCF_024711535.1). Lineage (NCBI taxonomy): Eukaryota > Metazoa > Chordata > Mammalia > Rodentia > Heteromyidae > Dipodomys > Dipodomys merriami. Next base: position 1,368,340 of record NW_027202738.1, on the reverse strand, counting down.
CACACTCCGCCCCACAGTACTTCAGCACTCTGGAGAATAGCATCGTCAGCCTGTTTGTCCTTCTCACCACGGCCAAGTAAGTCTGGGTTCCCCCTCCCACCTCCCCCCAAAGTGATGGGGGCGGGGAGGTGATTGTCCTTCATAAGGCCTTGGGGGAAACGGGGGCAGCCATGCAGACAGGTGGTGACCTTCTGCCATACAGCTTCCCCGACGTCATGATGCCCTCCTACTCCCGGAACCCCTGGTCCTGTGTCTTCTTCATCGTGTACCTCTCCATCGAGCTCTACTTCATCATGAACCTGGTGCGTGGCTGCCTCGGCCCCCCCCGGCCTTTGGGCAGAGCATCCGGGCGGGGAGTCGGGGCCCATCCATGGTCAGGGCTGGTGTTCTGGGGACTGTCCTGGGAGGACCGCAGGGCCCGCACTGGTCACGGCGGCCAGCATACAGTGCCACTGCCTATAGTATTGGAGTTGGGGCTCAGGCTGCCCTAGGAGCTTCGCATCCCCATAGCAAGTGAAGGAGCCTCCACTGATGATACCTCTGCCCGACAAGCGCACAGCGGCCTAACGCTGCTCCCTGGAGGTCTTGCTGGAATTCTAAATGGATCGATGACAAAACTGGGTCAGACTGACAGACTGACAGACTGATCTGCATGGTGCAGGGCAGCCTGGGAGAGAGCCTGAGCTGGGTCTCAGCACCGCCTCCATGTGTCGAGAACACGGGGTGCGTTTATGTCAGCCCTGTTAGTCATACACCATCAGAACACTGGACACAGCACACATCTGCCCAACAGGACAGAAAGCCCCTTTGCACACTAGGTTTTTTGGTGAGGTCTGGGATACCAGGTTGCCACCAGGAGCCCCTCTCATCAGCAGATAGGGCCAGAGCCCCAACCACTTCACACCCACAGTTAACCTAAGAGGAGCTTTCCAGAGAGTCTTGGAGGTTTTGCTGTTTTGGTAGTGCTGGGAGTGATGAGCCCCAAAGCTTTTGCTCGTATTAGCCAGGCCGGCCCAGGGCCTACCCCTGAGCCACCGTGTCCCCTCATGCTCATTTACGAGCTTCTGACACTCCCTCATCCTGGCCACCAATCAGCCCAGGATAAAAACAGAAAATAAAGCCCCATCCTAGTGGCTCACACCGGTAATCCTAGCTACTACCCTGGAGGCTGAAATCGGAGGATCACAGTTTGAAGCCAGCCCAGGCAACAAAATCCAGGAGACTCTTTTCCACAATTGACCAACAAAAATCAGAAGTAGAGCTGCGGCTCAAATGGTAGAGCACCAGCCCTGAGTGAAAAAGCTCAGGGACAGCAATCAGGCCCTGAGTTCCAGCCTACTGTGGCTCATATCTGTGGTAGGGACAGAGTACAGCATGACCTCCTCAGTGGATGCCTTCTACCTGCCATCAACCCACAGAGCAAGCACTTAATCCCCAAGACTGTCCCCTACTTCAGGTCCCAGTTACAGGACTGTGGTGCCTTTTCCTCTGGTGACTGCTGGCTGTTGGTGCCGGCATGGTGACTGTGGCCTGTAATCCTAGCTACTTGGGAGGTTGAGATTGGCCAGCCTGGGCAGAAAAGTTCATGGGACTCCATCTCAGCCGGTAAATGCTGGGTGTGGCAGTAAGTACTTGTCATCTCAGCCATATAGAAAACATAAATAGGAGGATCATGATCCAGTCCCACCCAGGCAAAAAGCAAGACCCTTTAAAAAATAAAAACTGAAGTAAAAAGGGCTAGAGACCTGATTGAAGTGGTAATGCACCTGCCTAGCAAGCACAAGGTCCTAAGTTCAAATCCCAGTACTACCAAGGAGAAAAAAAAAACCCACATTTGTTTATCTTTTCTCTATATAGGAAACTAGAGGATTCATTTAAAGAGGTTGAAAGAATTACAGAATTCTTCTCAGAACATTTTTGAAAGAGAAAAGTGTTTCTAAAAAGATTCCTTCAAATTCCTTCTCTTCTTCCCTCACTCTGATCATGCAAAACATGGTGTGTGTGTGTGTGTGCATGTGCATGCACTACATACACAAGTGCTGGTCCTGGGTCTTGAACTCAGAGCCTAGGTGCTAGTCTGAGCTTTTTTTTTTTTTTTGGCTGAAGGCTGACACTCTACCACTTGAGCCACAGCTCCACTTCTGGCTTTTTGGTGATTAACTCATGGATTTTCCTGCCTAGGCTTGCTTTGAACCATGATCCTGAGATCTCAGCCTTCCTGAGTAGCTAGGATTATAGGCGTGAGCTGCGGGTGGCTGGCTGATTGTGTCTTTAAGAAGCTGGTGTTGCTCTTAGGAGATTCCAAATATGACTTCCTTCTCATCCTTCTTCTCCTGCTCCTTCTCTTTCTGGGACCACACATGTGACACGAGGAACAGACCCCTGGGGAGGGGAGGGTCACAGGGCCTCCTGGCCAGCCAATTGAGAATGCATGTGGCAAGAAGAATCTAGAAGCATCTGATAACAAGGTCTTTAAGTATCTCCTTGGGCCTCTATAGAGTGGTAGGACAGAAGCCCTCCCTGGGGGCAGATGACAGCCTCTGCCACTAGAGGGCACCACACAGGGCAGTCAGGCCTCCGTGCTTTCTCCAGCTCCTGGCTGTGGTGTTTGACACCTTCAACGACATTGAGAAGCGCAAGTTCAAGTCTTTGCTGCTGCATAAGCGAACTGCCATCCAGCACGCCTACCGCCTGCTCGTCAGCCGGCGGGTAAGGAGGCGCAGCCCCACTGTCGCTGCCCACAGCGGCTCCTGAGCACCCTGTTCTCCCGCGGGAGCCCTGGGAGCCGTGCCGGGCCTGGGGTGGCTGCCAGGGGAGGGGCGGTGGGGTCCTGGGTTTTCCTGGGTCCCACCTGTCATGTTTGTTGTTCCCGCCCCCTCTGCCCCAGAGGCCTGCCGGCATCTCGTACAGGCAGTTCGAAGGCCTGATGCGTTTCTACAGACCCCGGATGAGTGCCAGGGAGCGTTTCCTCACCTTCAAGGCCCTGAGCCAGAGCAACACCCCGCTGCTCAGGTGAGGGTGCTGGGGGGGGCAGGTCTGGCGGTGGGACGGCTGCAGAGAAGCCGGCCAGAGCCTCTAGTTTCCCCCAGCAGGCTGCTTTTGCACACGCTGACTCTGTTCATCAGGAGTCTGGGAGCCACAGAAGCCCCGCTCCAGCGTGTTTCATCTGGACCAGCTCTGCTGCTCCCCCTCAAGTCCCAGCTTTTGGGGGTGGGGGATCACCCTGTGTGAGCCAGAGGAGACAGGGGGAGAACACAGCACACCTGCACGCACACACGCAACTCGGAGGACTGAACCTGAAATCTCAGGGACGGTCCTGGCCTCCACACTGCGGAGACCAGGAAGGGGCGCCCCTCGCGGGCAGCTGAGACCGAGCGAGCTCCGTGCGGGGCCCAGCGAGGCCTGGCCTCTGTCCATGCCCCTCCAGGGACTGCCCACAGTCCGAGCGGACCGAGCAGAGTGAATAACCTTAGTCCTCGGGGACAGAGGACATAGGGACTCTGCAGGCAATGCCCTGGGCACAGAGAACTGTCCCCTCTCCTCTCGAGATGCACGGCGGCAGGCAGGCAGGCGAGCGAGGTGCTGCTTGGGGCTGCGGGGTCAATGTCTGTCTTTTCCTTTTGCTTGCCACAGCCTCAAAGACTTCTATGACATCTACGAAGTTGCTGCCCTGAAGTGGAGGGTGAGTTTCTGTGGGAGTGGAGGCCGGGGTGGGGGGGCAGTGTTCCCCAAGACCCAGCGCCCTTGTCAGCAGGGCTCAGACCCTTCAGGACAGCCAGGCCAGGCCCCCGCGTCCACCCTCACCCAGCGGCCCAGGGTTTCAGCCAGGCTCCTCGCATCTCTGTGGCTGAGGCAGGGGACTGAATGCCCCACGGCTCCCCTGGGAGATAGGGGGACAAAAACCCCGCCTAGAGTGACTACAGGGTGTGAGGGGGGCGGGGCAGATGCAGGCCACCGACCGGCTGCGCTGACCCCTGAGTGTCCACGCCGTTCCCTGGCACAGCGGAGCAGGTGGGGAAGGAGGCCGGCACGCAGCCCGGCCTAGTCCTGGGCTCCAGCCTGACCTCTGATCGCCCGGGACCTGTTGTTGCTTTGCAGGCAAAGAGAAACAGAGAGCACTGGTTCGATGAGCTTCCCAGAACAGCCTTCCTCATCTTCAAAGGTGAGCTCAGCAGCTGGGGTAAGGGAAGTTCCCAGAAGCCATGGAGGGGGAGAGGACCTGGGGTCTGTTCACGGGGGTGGGGGGGTGGGGGTGGGGAGGGGGGCGGGATGTGATTATCTGAGCAGAGGAAGTGGCAGGACTTGGACTAGGGAAGGACTCTAATCAGTCATTTAGAAATCCAGTGTCTGGACCAGCGTGGTGGTGCACTGCGATAATCCCAGTCCTCAAGAGGCAGCCCTTCCCCAAGACAAAACCCTTAAGTCACGTGTGCATGCTTCTTACTTAACAGGCATCTACCCTTAGCTTGTACCAGCTCTGAAGGACCGTGGGGGGGGGGGGGCGGGGCGGGGAGGACTATGTTTGGCCCTCTGGAAATTTCTTCAAGCCTGGCCTACAGCCCTTCTGAAAACGCACAGAGCGCATTATCTGTGTGTGGTTGCCCCAGCCAGGCCATGGGCAGAGGAGTTTTCATTGTACTGAAATGCCAGGCTGTGCCCAGGGCAGCTGTGATGGGCCGGTGCTGCCCGGAGCCTGGGCAGCCGTGAGATGGGCTCTCGGGATGCCCCTCCCTTGTGGCCCTGGGGCCGCAGGACCTGGTCGCTCACGTGGGGTCATTCGCCTGAGTATGAAGTTTCCAGTGTAACCTCTTTTCCCTTCACATAGGAATTAACATCCTGGTGAAATCCCCGGCCTTCCAGTATTTCATGTGTAAGTGTGACACGCCACAGCCCCAGGCCCCTTTCCTCCCGAGTCCTTTGTGGTTTTAGATGGCGGAGGGGTGAGAGAGGTTCGTCCTGTGGGTTGTGGTGTTAGCTCTGGGTCGGCTGAGTGAGTGCGCATGTGCTTAGCACACGCCAGGCCTTCAGCTCTGTCCTAGAGACTCAAAGAAAGATGGGAAGGAGGGAAGAGAGAAAGCAAAAGAAGGAGGAGGGCTGGAGGGGGATGATGATCCAAGTGTTTGGAAAGTCTGGACCCACACATGCAATGTTACTACTATTGGGTCTCTTCAGTCTTGTTAGTCTAGAAGTTTCTCTTCTATCTTCCCTGCCCTCCCTTAACAATGAATTGAGAACGCATGATGAGTCCTTTCCAGTGTCCAGGGCCTCCTGGAAAGGAACTGGGGCTGCAGCCGTGGCCTGTAGATTGCCCGGCCTGCCCGGCCTGCCCCTTTCTCCCATGCCCTCTCTCTTTCAGACGTGGTGGTGGCGATGAACGGGGTGTGGGTCCTGGTGGAGACCTTCATGCTGAAAGGTGAGCGCAGCCCGCACCCCTGTCCCCGGCACCCCTGTCCCTTGCATGGCACCCTGGGCTTGTCTCCAGCCTGCTTCTCTCTTCCAGGTGGAAACTTCTTCCCCAAGCACGTGCCCTGGAGTTCCCTGGTCTTCCTTACCAGTGAGTGTCTGGACTGCATGCTGCAGCGCTGGCCGGGAGAGCTTAGATGGGTGTCCATGTCTCATGGCCCCTCTCGAAAGGGAATGAGCAGAAAGTGGCCTCTCCCTGCCTCTCCCCGGCTGGCCCGGCTGCCCTCGCTCCACGCAGGGCGAGGGCACAGGTCAGCTGCTGACCGCCACTTCTTGTCCACAGTCTACGGGGTGGAGCTGTTCCTGAAAGTGGCCGGCCTGGGCCCTGTGGAGTACCTGTCCTCCGGATGGAACCTGTAAGTGGACAGCACAGTCCTGGCAGGACTGACCAGGGCTGACCAGGAGCAGGGCAGGGGTGGGGAGGGGCAGGGGTCTAGCCTGAAGGTCGCTGACCCCCATGGCCTTTCCTCGCCCCCAGGTTTGACTTCTCAGTCACGGCTCTCGCCTTCCTGGGGCTGCTGGCCCTGGCGCTCAACATGGAGCCCTTCTACTTCATCGTGGTCCTGCGGCCCCTCCAGCTGCTGAGGTGACCGGGAGACCCATGAGCAGGAGCCACAGACGTGGCAGCTCTGCAGGGACACTGGGGTGGGGCCAGGTCTCCCGTGGGTGTGCAGGCTGCGGGGACCTTCTTGCACACCGGCATCCGTGGCTTCTGCCCACAGCGGGGCCGCGGGTCCAAACGCTGGCCTACAGGCAGGTCATAGGTCAGCGCCTCGGCCCCTTGTGTTCCCCAGCATGGCCTCTGGTCGGAGAAGCCACCATGTGGGTCTCCGCACGCTCTCCCAGACCAGCAGGGGCTGGCAGAGCCCTGCTCTGTCCACAGCCTCGTCCTGACTCGGGTCCGGGGGTTCCCAAGGCCTTGGGTGCCAGGCTTTCCCCCTAACTAGAGGGTCATAGTCCACCTGTGTCCACACCTTACCCTCTCCTTGGAGAACGAGGTTGGGGGGCGGGGGCGGGCGGAGGCCATCCTGTGCCCATCTGGAGGGGGGACTCTGGGCTGGTGGCCCTGGGCCGGGTCCCTCGTTCCTCCACGCTGCCGCCTCCTTCTGCCGAATATCTCGGGTGTCTCCCCTCCCCCTGCCTTGCCACTCCGCAGCGAGGCCTTGCTCCCTGGGAGCCGCCTGCTTTGGGCGGCTCTGTGCACCTCTGCGAGGGGTGCTACAGAACCCCGTCTCCCCCCGTGGGGGTCCCTGCCCCGCATCCTGGGGCTGCGGGAGAGGTGAGGGAAACAGGCCCAGGCAGACGAGGACCCCCCCCCAGCCACGTCCGTCATGCAAGGTGTGGACGAGGCTCCCGCGCATCTGAAAGCAGGGGTGCAGGCTGTGGTGGCATCAGCGCACGACTCTTGTTTCTTGGGGTTCAGGTTGTTTAAGCTGAAGAAGCGTTACCGAAACGTGCTGGACACCATGTTTGAGCTGCTGCCACGGATGGCCAGGTACCGTCCACAGGTCCCGGTAGCTCAAGGCCTGCACCCATAGGGGCCGGATGGGGCGGTAGCCAGGGTGAAGGGGATCATCAGAAGGACTGGATCTGGGGTTCAGTGGCTTCCAGGACTGGATCGGGCCCACAGATGCCACTTCTCCATGGCCTAGCAGGGAGGGCAGGTGGCGGTCAGCTCACTGACCCCTGAAGGAAGGAGTCACCCGCAGGTGCCTTTACAGGGAAGAGGCAGGTCTGGTCCAGGGGCATCTGTTCCTAGTGGAGCCATGAGGCCCCTTACCAGTGGTCACCTGTCAAGGGCCGGGGGCAAGCCTGTCCCACGGGGCCTGAGGCCAGGGCCGCAGCCGCCCGCCCGGACACCTCCCCCTGACGCTGACCTTCCCCCAGCCTCGGCCTCACACTGCTCACCTTCTACTACTCCTTCGCCATCGTGGGCATGGAATTCTTCTGCGACCTCCTCTACCCCAACTGCTGCAAGTGAGTGGCCAGCAGGGACCCGCCCAGGCGTGGGCCCCGGGCTCGCTCCCCTCCATCTCAGCCTCCGCCTGCCCCAGGCTCCCCGGGCTTTATCTCCATCTCAGCCGCCACGTGCCCTGGGCTCCCCGGGCTCCCCGGGCTTTGTCTCCATCTCAGCCTCCGCGTACCCCGGGCTCGCTCCCCTCCATCTCAGCCTCCGTGTGCCCCAGGCTCCCCAGGCTTTATCTCCATCTCAGCCTCCACGTGCCCCGGGCTCCCCGGGCTTTCTCTCCATCTCAGCCTCCGTGTGCCCCGGGCTCCCCAGGCTTTGTCTCCATCTCAGCCTCCGCGTGCCCCGGGCTCCCCGGGCTTTGTCTCCATCTCAGCCTCCGCGTGCCCCGGGCTCCCCGGGCTTTATCTCCATCTCAGCCTCCACGTGCCCCGGGCTCCCCGGGCTTTGTCTCCATCTCAGCCTCCGCGTGCCCCAGGCTCGCTCCCCTCCATCTCAGCCTCCGCGTGCCCCGGGCTCCCCAGGCTTTGTCTCCATCTCAGCCTCCTCGTGCCCCGGGCTCCCCAGGCTTTGTCTCCATCTCAGCCTCCGCGTGCCCCATGCTCCCTGGGCTTTGCTGTCTGCCTCAGCATATGCAGAGCCAGGGCTCGGGCAGCCTTCCAAGGAGGGCATCTGAGTCCCAGAACGGTCCAGGTCTCTGCTGGCCACCCCCCGTCCCCAAATCTGAGTATCCTGAATCCCATAGCTCCCACCCACCGCTATCCAGAAGGCAGGACCTGCAAGCTTCGCTGGACAGCTTCAAAGGGTCAGACAGACAGACGACAGACACCTGGCAGGAGGGTCACGGAGCTCTACGATAGAGCTCCCAGGTCACACGGAAAGACCCCATCTCAAAAAGAGAAGGGTGGAAGCTGGGTGCCGGTGGCTCACTCCTGTAATCCTAACCACTCAAGAGGCTGCGATCTGAGGATTATGGTTGGAAGCCAGCCCAGGCAGGAAAGTTCCCATGAGACTCTTTAACCAACCGGAAACTGGAAGTAGAGCTATGGCTCAAAGTGGTAGGGAGGTAGCCTTGAGCAGAAGAGCTCAGGGAGAGTGCCCAGGCCCTGAGTTCAAGCCCATACCCAACCAAAAAAAAAAAAGTGGGGGGAGAGAGGGGTGGGATAGGAGAATGGCAAACAAAATGTCCTCCAAAATCAAGGTTGCCTGGTCAAACCTGGATGCACCGGGCAAAGCAGGGGAGAAGCGGGGCTGAGTGTGAGGCCACCCCCGGGAGCTACTCCCTGCCCCCTCCGCCTCCTCCCTCCATGGTGGGAAGTGAGAAGAGGGAAGCCTTATCAGCTGCAGAGAGGTGCTAGGTGACGGGGGGGGGGGGAGCCCAGGGCCCCCCTGGAACAGGACAGAGCCAAGAGCAGGAAGACAGGGCCAGGATGGACAGCTCCCTTGCTAGGCCCTGGCCTGCCCGCCCGCCGTCTGCGCAGCAGCAGCAGCATCGCCTGACCCTTCTCCACGCCCTCATCTCATCCGCAGCACCAGTACAGTGGCGGATGCCTACCGCTGGCTCAACCACACGGTGGGCAACAGGACCGTGGTGGAGGAGGGCTACTACTATCTCAACAACTTCGACAACATCCTCAGCAGTTTTGGTGCGTGGAGGGCTGTGGCGAGGGCGGGCCTGGCGGTGCTGCTTGGGCCCTGCAGGTCTTGGGGGGCGGGGGGGGTGGTCCACAGGGGTGTCAACAGCGGGGATGTGTGAGACCCCGTCTCCAGCGGGAGTCCAGCTGCCAGGCCCTTTGCCTGGCACTTTTCTAACCAGAGCTGGAGGGGCACAGCGCCTAGCCACGCCAGGGCTGCCCCCAGGCCCGCGTGCCCTCGGGTTCCCTGGTGAAACCTAGGGTGATTTAAACCCAAGAGGAAGGGGCGCTCCAAGGCCGGGTGTGCATACTGTCTGGGAGCGCTTTTCCAGGCTGCTGAGGCACCGGCCATTGCACGGGACTCCCCGTGAAGTGGCTTGCAGGCAATGGAGGGGCCTCTCGTCCGGGCCTGCAGGAGCGGGGCTGACCGGGGCTCTCTCCCTCTGCAGTGACGTTGTTTGAGCTCACGGTGGTCAACAACTGGTACATCATCATGGTAAGTGTGTGTGTGTGTGTGTGTGTGTGTGTGTGTGTAGGGGGGGGCGTTGCTCTCCCCCTCCTCCCCCTCCTCCCCCAGCACGGGTCTGCGGGGAAACCTCATCCCTGTACCTCTTCCTTCATCCTGGCGCCCCCGCCCCAGCGGGCTTTGCGGCTTTAACCCGTCCCCTGTAAGCTGGAGAGCAGCTGTTCAGATGAGGAGCAGTGGCCGGGCCTGTGGTGCCAGCCGCTGACAGACAGAGGGAGGAAGATCGGGGGGCTCAGGCCAGCTTGTGGGAGACCCTATCTAAAACACGAAGAGAGAGAGGACTTGGACCTTCCCGACAAACACGAGGCCCTGAGTTCAAACCCCAGCACGGAGGGAAGAGTGAAGACGCAGTTAGGGGGGGGTACTTCAGTGAGGAGGCGGACGCCAGGGCAGCCTGGGCCACAGTGTGAACCAGGCCCTGTCTCGAAACTAAAACAGAAAGGGACTGAGCATGAGGGCTCCCACCTGTAAACCCAGCTGAGGAGGATTGAGACCAACCTGAACAGAACAAAAGGGCCAGCCATTGGGGCTGGGAAGATGGCTCAGTGGTAGAGCGCTTGCCTTGCATGCCTGAGGCCCTGGGTTCGATTCCTCAGCACCACATAAGCAAAAAGAAAAAAGCCGAAAGTGGCGCTGTGGCCCAAGTGGTAGAGTGCTAGCCTTGAGCTGAAGAGCTGAGGGTCAGTGCCCAGGCCCAGAGTTCAGGCCCCACAACCGGACCCAAAAAAAAAAAAAAAAAAGCCAGCCAGACCCCTGCTCAACCCATAAGCTGTGTGGCGGAATGTGTCTGTCGTCCCAGCAGCGTGGGAAGATTGCAGTCCTGGCTGTCAGAAAATAACAACAGCAAAAAGATCTGCAGATGTGGCTCAAGTGGTCGAGCCTAGTGAGTGCAAGGCTTCAAGTTCAAATCCCCAGTATCACCTAAAGAAAGAAAAATTGAGAGCCTGGCAGAATGGGCATGGTAGCAAACCCCCGTCATCCCGGCTACTCAGGGAGCTGAAGCTGAAGAAGCATGGAGCTGGGATCAGGAGTCCAGCCCAGCCCCCACAGCAGCGCTCTGCCCCTACAGAAGCAATATGACAAGCATTGCTGGTTTTCTTTTCAAAGGAAAAAAATTTTTTTTGCCAGTCCTAGGACTTGAACTCAGGGCCTGGGCGCTGTCCCTGAGCTGCTTTTGCTCAAGGCTAGCACTCTACTACTTAAGCCACAGCACCTCCTTTGGCTTTTTCTGTGTATGTGGTACTGAGGAATTGAACCCAGGGCTTCAAGCATGCTAGGCGAGCACTCTACCACCGAGCCACCTTCCCAGCCCTCTTTTCCAATTCTTAAACTCTCCTAAGTCCCTTGCTGCTTAAGACAAAGACCCAGCTGTGGAGGCCCAGGCTCCCTCGGCCACCTGGAGAGGGGCCAGGGGTCACGTTCAGTGGGGCGAGGCCCCGCTCCTGTCCCTGTGCTCCCAGGTGGGGCAGGAAGGGCTGGGAGGAGCCGGGGATGCGTGGTGCCGGTGCCTGGCGCTGCCCCCCACGCATGCTCCCTGGCTTCCCCACCCCCATCCAGGAAGGTGTCACTTCGCAGACCTCGCACTGGAGCCGCCTCTACTTCATGACCTTTTACATCGTGACCATGGTAGGTCTACCCAGCCACGCACCCCGCACCCTTGTGGCCCGCCACGCCTCTGACCCACGCCCTCCTTCCCTGCTGGCCAGGTGGTGATGACCATCATTGTGGCCTTCATCCTGGAGGCCTTTGTCTTCCGCATGAACTACAGCCGCAAGAACCAGGACTCGGAAGGTCTGTGCAGGGACTCCCTTGGCAGGCGTTGGCACCATTGACCCGCTGGCTCTCAGCCCCTCTCTCTCTCTCTCTCTCTCTCTCTCTCTCTCTCTATGGATGTCCAGCTGGCCATCTGGCTGCCAGCCACTAGCGGTTGAGCTTGTCTGCCTGGCCTATCCGTCCCGATCTCTTCTTTGCCGTGATGGTCAAATGTTTAATAGCAGACCGATGCTTGTGATCTCATTCTAAAGTCAGCCTGGCACATCACTGAAAATGTGGAGGAGGCCTTGGGTGGCTGCCCTGCAAACTGCCCTTCTCCCGCCCTCCCTGCACTGGACCCGCAGCGCCGGGAATGACCAACAGCTGCACAGGCCCTGTGTTAGGCTGACCAGATAGATAGATGGATGGATGGATAGATTGATTGATTGATTTTGTTTTTTGAGCCAGGGTTTCTCTTTTCTTGGCCTTGTACTCAGAAGCCTCCTGCCTTGACCATCCACGTGTTATCTGACCATTTTCCTTTCGGTGGGAGGCGCCTCCCGGGTCCCCTCTGCTCTTCTGCCCTTCCGATGAGGGCAGGGAAGGAAGGGGCACAGAGCAGGGGCACACTGGGCCGGCGTGTGTTTGGGGAGGGTCGCTGGGCTCTGCGGCTGCCCGCCCCGTTACCCCTTGCAGATGACGGAGGCATCACCCTGGAGAGAGAGATCTCCAAGGAAGAGCTGCTTGCCGTCCTGGAGCTCTACCGCGAGGGCCGGGGGGCCTCCTCCGACATCTCACAGCTGCTCGAGACCCTGGCGCAGATGGAGAAATACCAGGTAGGAGGGTGGGACACGGGAGTGGGCATTGGCCTTGTGTCCTCCTGCTCCTGTGGGTGACACTCGCAGGTGTGGGGGGGGAGGGGTTGTGTGGGGGGGAACCCAGGCTCTGGGGTGGCCGGACCTGGCAACGTATCTAACCATCTCCGCTCTCCAATAGCAAAATTCCCTGGTGTTCCTGGGACGGAGATCAAGGACCAAGAGTGACCTGAGCCTGAAGATGTACCAGGAGGAGATCCAGGTACCCATGGGCACGATGGGAGGGGTCCATGGTCCCCCGAGGCAGGGGCAGGGACACTGCTGCCGGTGTCTGGGTCTCTGGCGGACCCTTCACTTACTCAGGGCAACCTGGTTTGTTGTGAACATCTCCATCTCTTACCCTGAGCGGGGCCGCGGGGGGGGGCAGATGGGGGTCATTGGGGCGCAGGGAGCGCCGCCCCCCCCTTCGGCCTGGACCTGCTGTCCTGTGCCTGGCATTCCTGGCCGGCCGGTGGGGGTGAGGGCCGCTCCAGTGGGGGTGGCCCCGGCTCAGCCCTGCCCCGCTCTGTGCAGGAGTGGTACGAGGAGCACGCCCGCGAGCAGGAGTCGCTTCAGCAGATCGGCAGCCAGGTCGCAGGCCCTGCCGCCCAGCAGCCCCCCCTCAGCCGCCAGCGCTCCCAGACGGTCACCTAGGCACCCCCCCCCCCGCCCGCCAAGCCATCTCTTCTATGCAATAACCCAATAGTGTTACGTTCCGCGGCGCACCGATGACGTGTGCCCATGTGCCCACACAGGCGCAGACTTACCTAGAGACAGAGCAGGCAGGGCTGCACGCCGCCACCGCCTCGCGGTCCTCTCCCCTTGTCTTCCTCCACTCCAGCAGTCGGCCTGGGCCTGGGGGTCCATGGGGTGGATCCAGAAGCCCCCTCCTCAAGAATGGATGGGACCACCTCTGCCCCCCCCCCCCCGTGCCTGCTGCAGCGGCCTGGGGCTCAAGTCCCCACGCGTCCCTCAAGCTCCACGGCCCGCACGGGTGTCTAGCCTGGCCCTCGGGGAAGAACCACTTAGATGAGAGAATCCGAGGCCCCAGGGCAGCCCTTTGGGGACAGAGGGGTAGACACCTGCCATCAGGTCTCAGCCCGCAGTGCTGGGCTGCAGCTACTGGCGTGCCAGTCTGCATCCTGCCTCCCACTGCCCCCCAGGCCCTGGCGGCTGCCAAGTCCCCGGCCTCGGCCTCTGCGGAGGAAGCAGGCCGGAGGCCCAGGACCGGCGGCTTCCGCAATGCGTTTCTCCACCATGTTTCTCTCCACTTACGGCTTAACCTGTTCCAGCAGAAGGGTGTCTGGGGGACCCAGGTCCTGGGGATCTGTGTCCTGGCGCTCATGGCACCCAGGATGGCCGCTCTTCCTGGATTTGGGGCTCAGGGGCCCAGCACACCCAGGGTCGGGGGGTGGGGGTCTGCAAGAGAGGTCCAGGGAGGGTCTCAGCCACCTTCCCCAGCACCCCAGCAGTGCTGGGGTAGGGACGGTGCCCGGCTGCAGAGCAGGCTGGGGGTGGCAGCCAAACGGGGTGTGGGTCAGAGCCATGGCATCTTCAGCCTTGCTGTCCTGATCACGGATCCGGGGATGTGCTGGGGTGGGGAGCTGGAGGGCACCCCAGCCAGCCTGGCTTTCCCCCTGGTTCCTGGGGCTGGTAGGCGGGGTGGGGGGGAACCAGGGACAGCTGTAGAGGAGCGGGCAGAGCTGATCCATGGACCTGAGCGGTCCCCCACCCCACGCCACACTGGCACAGACCCCGGGGGGGGGGGGTAGAAGGAGGGGACTCATGCTCTCTGTAAAGCCCAGCCCTTGTCATTGAGAAGCACTGGTCCTCCAGGACTGGCAGGGGCGACACTGCCCCCATCACAGGAGCGTGGCCGGAGCCCGGGCCACAGCGTTCTCTGCAGAGAAGGAAGTTTGCACAAGCAGGTGCCTTTAGCCTTTGAGCATTGGAACGGGCATTGTGGAAGCAGGAGGAGGGGCAGCCGGTAACCCAGGGCTCCGGCCTTGGACTGAGCATTCTGTGGTCCCAAGGGAAGGGAAGGCAGGGCTGAGGCAGGAGGTGCTGACCGGCCCACACCTGCCCCAGACCTGGGAGCACGGTCCCCCAGGAAGTTAAGTGCGGAGGGCTCAGGACGGGACCTAGCTCAGGCCTCTGGCTCCACTGTGGCTCGGTGGGCCCCCGGGGATGACCACTGACAGCCCCACACCACGGCCTGGGGCGGGGGTGCATAGATGCTGTGAGGGTCACCGCCAGGGGCCCCCCTTCCTCCTCGCTTCCCCTCCCCCACCCCAGCCTTACTCCACACAGGCAGACAATCATTTTGTACAGCTCAGATCATGGGAGCAACGCCACGAGGTTTTGTACATTGTGATTTCTTACTCTAGAAACCCACTGGGTCCGATTTCTGGCATATTAATAAAAGCACTCTGCTTTGTAGGCATGGCTGCTGCCTCTTGACTTGGGGGTGGGGGCGCCCCCAGCCGTTCCTGCCTACCCTACCCCTGGTCCCATCAGGCTTTGCCAAGAAGCCCTGCTGGCGGCCAAGCCAGCACCCGGCTCAGGTACGCAAGAGCCAGGGGTGGTGCATGCCGCATCCCGGGTACTTGAAGCACTGCATCTGTTTTTATTTGCGGGGGTTGGAGGACAGTAGAACCCCTTGACTGCAGAAGGCAAACACACTGCTTCTTTAAAAATCGAGGCCCGGCCACCCACCCTGGGAAGGCCCTGGGCCCTCTCCTTTCCCAGGTAGGCTCTGCTGTGCACAGGTCCGGAGGGCCGGGTCCGCAGCCGCTGTCCGTGTGGCGGCCATTCCCGAGGCAGGGGCGCAGCTGAGTGTTTTGGACACCCGGGGTTCAATAACAGGTTGCCATTCATTCCACCTCCATCTTGGGTTTCTTAACGTGGCCACTGGGACACTCCATATGGGACAGTTCAGTGGCTCACATCAGCCCTTCGCCCAGCGAGGAGGGCCGGGCAGGGCTGCCCTGGGGTGCCGAGGGCTCTGCCATCACTCCACATGCCCGGCAGAGCCGGTCTCCAGGGCCCTGGCGGCCAGGGCTCAGCCGAGGTACACGGTCACCCCATCTAGCTACCCCAGGAGTCTGTGCGGCCTGCACACCTCCAGGCAGCATGGGTCACACGGCCTTCAGATGAATCACCCCGAACTCGGTGAGGAGAGCCACGACCAGGAAGCTGCTGTAGAAGAGGAGCAGGCAGCAGCCGTAGCCCTTGCTGAGCTGGAAGCATTGCAGCGGGACGGAGAGCAGGGAGAGGACGAGGCTGAGCCCCAGGGCGCCGGCCAGCACCCATACCAGCAGTCCGTCCGGCTCCAGCTGCGGGGAAAGGGAGACGCTGGCTTGCTGCAGTCCACCGCTGCCCACCGTGCGGGGCCAGAGGGGACCCGGGGCCCCACCTTGCAGTTACCCAGGTACAAGAGAACTTTCCACAGAGGCCTGGCCCCGCCCTGCTGCTACACCCAGTTAGATGCAGCCAGCCGGATAAGGTTTTAACTACCAAGCACTCGTGAGCTTGCTAGAGCTTTCACGTCCCGTGGAGTACAGCAGAGATGGCAGTTAGATGGACAGAAGGACAAAGCAAGAGTTGAACAGAGCTGGGTGAGCACTGAAAGGCCACAGTTCTGTTTGAATTTCCTTTAAAAAAACAAAACAAGGGCTGGGAAGGTGGCTCAGTGGTAGAGCGCTTGCCTTGCATGCCTGAGGCCCTGGGTTCGATTCCTCAGCACCACATAAGCAAAAAGAAAAAAGCCAGAAGTGGTGCTGTGGCTCAAGTGGTAGAGCGCTAGCCTTGAGCTGAAGAGCTGAGGGACAGCGCCCAGGCCCAGAGTTCAGACCCCAAGACTGGACCCAAAACCAAACAAAAACAAAAACAAAAACAAAAAACCCTCTCCCTCCCTCTCTCTCTTCCATTCAGTACCTGGCATTTTGGATTAGATCTTTTTATTCTAGGCTATTTTAGGCCAACTCTTTCAAGATGCTGGATGGCAGGCTGGGCACCGTGGCTCCCGCCTGTAATTCTAGCTACTCAGGAGGCTGAGATCTAAGGATTGCCATTCACAACCACCCCGGGCAAGAAAAGTCCCTGAGATTTAGCTCCGATTAACTACCAAAAAGCTGGGAGTGGAGCTGGTGGCTCAAGTGGTAGAGCGCCAGCCTTGAGTGAAAGAGCTGAGGGACAGCGCCCAGGCTGAGTGCAAGCTCTCCCCAGCATGTCTTTGTAGGTATCATTTAGGGCCTAAAGCTGAGGCCATCCTGAACATGGGGTGGCCCCTCAATCCAGCGACTAGAGGTCCTGGAAGAGGACACAGGGAAGAAGGCTGTGTAAAGATGGACCCCAGACCAGAGTGGCCAAGAGCCACAGGGACCTAGGAGCCATCAGAGACTGGAAAAGCCAGGAAGGGCCCCGCGTGAGTGCCTGCAGAGCCGGCCCAGCCCTGCTGGCAACTGACCAGAACTCGGCCTCTCGACCGGGAGCCTGAGCATCTGGTTCTCCACGTTGTATGCTGTCACTGGTGAGGGTGGCCGTGGGGAGTGAATGCACTGTGCCGTGTCTCTCCCTGCGTACCGCAGGTGGTGGTTGGAATTCCCTCGTGAGTGCAGGGAAGCGCGTGGAAAGGGATTGCCGCACCTGGCGCTCACCTTCACCTCTGTGTGGCCCCGGGCGATCTGCAGCAGGCAGCCCAGCCCGACTCCCACCAGGATGTCTGCAGCCTGGCTCAGGAAGCAACTGCGCATGTCCATGGCCTCACTTTGCCTCTTTGTCCCCTTTAGTCCAATCCACCATAAGACAGAGGGCCCTCGAGAGGCCCAGGCACCCCCGGGACCGCCCGATGAGCGGCTCCAAGGCCCTCCACTCCACAGGCCACACCACCCCGCCCCATTTGGTTCTTGTTGGAGGCGGGGTCTAGCTGGAACTAGAACTCCCCCTGCCTCAAATCTCCCAAGTGCAGGGATTACAGAGGTGTGCCACCATCTCTGGCTGTGCAAACAGCCCCGGGGTGAAACCGCACCCAAGCCTGCTTTATAGTCTGTTGGGAGCAGAGTCACACTTGACCAGCTGTGTCCAGTCTGCAGCTGTTTTGCACAGCACACATGGGGTGACTCATCGCAAAGAGAGCAGGTGCTGCCCGAGAGCAGGGTACCCACTGACACCATGACACACCCCTACAGGCGTGAGGGCCGCACCTTCCTTCCTGGGGCACCTGGGCTCACCACGTGGCAGCTAACCAGGGCAAAGGCAGCGCCATCTTGAGCGCTTACCAGCTGCAAAGAATCCGCCAGCCCTTGGTGTCTGGTCCTCTCCGTGGCCCATTTCCAGGAGCTGAGGTTCAAGGAACCATAAGCCCTGCCCCAGGTGCTCCCTCTCAGAGAACTTTCTAGACTACCCCAAGGGGCAGGGCACAAGAGCACACCCCTGGCTCTGGGATCCATGACCCCGGAGGCCCAGGAAGGATACTGAAGTTGATGCCACCAAAACAGGCCGAGAATGCCATCCGAGGGTAGCCCTGGCGGGCTAGGGTGAAGTCCGAAAACGCATCTGTGCAGGGAGAGAGGAGGAAGGGAGGGAAGGAGGGAGGAGGGGGAGAGAGGAGGGAGGGAGGGAGGAGGGGGAGGGAGAGAGAGAGGGAGGGAGGGAGGGAGGGAGAGCAGTGAAGCCCCGCCCCCTCCCGCCTCCGTTGGCCAAAATGGCTGCTGTAGCTCAATAAAGGAGTGTGCGGGGTAGGGGGCGGGGACACTGTGACGGGCTCTGGGAGCACTGAGTTTGGGGCCCGGGGACCTCAGACGGGTGACCTGATCCAGGGGCAGCTGGCGCCATCTCCCCTACAGCCCCAGCAAAAGGGGCAGGGCAAAATGACAGCAGACCGTGTGCACACCCTGAGGGAAGGCACACGGGGCTGGGGGCCCGGCCGGCGGCCCAGACCCCACAACGACACTGGCTGTGCCTCGAGTCACCTCCAATGCTGTTCCCCCAGGCCAGCAGCGTGAGGCCCAGCACCGTGTTGCTCAGCCGGAAGACCACGCCCAGGGAGCGCAGCACATTCACCACCTCCGTGGCCGCCGCGTTGATCCACAGGGCGCTGGTCAGGAAGCCCAGGAAAGCAAAGAGCTGTGGAGGGACAGAAGCCTCCTAGCACCAAGGCCGGCCCCCACCAGGGACACTGCCAAGCCCTTCCGTAACCTCCTATAACCGTGCCTCGCCTCATTTGTAACAGGAGTTCACAGGTGCAAAGTCGGTGCTTGTACGCAGTAGGTGCTCAATAAAAGCTCAGCTCATGTCTTGATTCTCCTGAATCTTGCTATCTCCTGCCCCTGGGCACCTGTCCATCGTACACTATGAGGGGGCCACTTGCTGTAGCCCTTTTCACTGCCTCGGTCACTGAGTGAGTGTTTTCGAGGGTGAGCTCCGTGTCATAGGTTGGAAGTTCGCCAGGACACTGGCTGGAGCCATTTTCTAAAATTCATCACATGGTTGTAAATTCAGCCTCCCAGGGGTTGCTGCATTTGTTTATAGAGTTTTGTTTTAAAAAAAAAATTGGGGGGGCTGGGAAGATGGCTCAGTGGTAGAGTGCTTGCCTTACATGCATGAGGCCCTGGGTTCGATTCCTCAGCACCACATAAGCAGAAAAAGCCGGAAGTGGGGCTGATGCTCAAGTGGTAGAGTGCTAGCCTTCAGCTGAAGAGCTGAGGGACAGCGCCCAGGCCCAGCTTTCAGGCCCCACAACCGACCAAAAATAAATAAATAAATAAATAAATAAAATTAAAAAAAATTGGGGGGAGCAGGGGGGGAGCAGCCTGGCATTAGTGGCTTACTCCTTTAATCCTAGCTACTCAGGAAGCTGAGATCTAAGGATTGTAGTTTGAAGCCAGCCCAGGCAGAAATGTCCCCATGAGACTCTTATCTCCAATGAACCACTCAAAAACCAGAAATGGAGCTATGGCTCAAAGTGGTAGAGTGCTAGCCTTAAGCAAAAGAGCTCAGGGACAGTGCCCAGGCCCTCAGTTCAAGCCCCACAACCACCACCACCACCATCAACAACAAAGCTGGACTGGAGGCATGACTTAAGTGGCAGAGCATCAGCTGTGAGCAAGCAAGTTAAGCAAGTGTGAAGCCCTAAGTTTAAGCCCCAGTAGCAGCAAAAAATAGATAAGTAGATAGATACCATTCAACCGTAGGCTTTAAACAGGTGAACTGCATGGTCTGTAAATTATACCTCAAGAAAATGAAGCTAGTTCCCCCAAAACAAAACTTGGGACAAATCCCCAAGTTGAAGGTACCCTTGCCATGGTTGCTAGTGACCCCTTGACAAGCCTCCTGGAGATGCCCATGGGCACCTATGCCCAGCCCCCCACCCCGCACCCCCTCTCCCAACCCACAGAGCTGGGACCCTCACCCAGTGCAGCCTGGGGGGCTCACTGTTGGAAGTGGCAAAGAAGGTCACTGTGGCCAAGCCTGTGCCCACAATCACCACCACGGCCCAGATGGGGACGAGCCCGCCGATCTCATACACAGCGTCTGTGGGACAAGAAGGAGATGGTGTCTCTACTTACACCTCCCAGAGCCCCAGGCAAGATGGGCGGGCCTGGTGCAAATACTCAGAGGGAAGCCCAGCGAGCCTGGATTGCTTGGCGATGAGGTTAGCTCCCTGTATGCCTAGCCCTGCCTGCTGGCATTTCAGGGAGGAGGGCAGAGAAACTAGAAAGAAAAGATAGGCACAGAAACAG
This sequence comes from Dipodomys merriami, assembly GCF_024711535.1. Lineage (NCBI taxonomy): Eukaryota > Metazoa > Chordata > Mammalia > Rodentia > Heteromyidae > Dipodomys > Dipodomys merriami. The sequence goes on along the minus strand of NW_027202738.1, from coordinate 1,348,403 downwards.
GAAATGGCTAACAGGGAGGAGGGCAGAGAAACTAGAAAGAAAAGATAGGCACAGAAACAGGAAATAGCTAACACTACCTTTACACACACACACACACACACACACACACACACACACACACACACACACACACACACACACACACACACACACACACACACACACACACACACACACCTTCATGGCAGACATCACCAATCAACCATGATGCCTCTGTCCAATGAGCTTCAGGAAGCTCCCTCCAGCCAGGCATCACCAATGGATGAACTCTCAGTGGGATGAAGGTGCTGATCAAACCAACCTTGCCCACTGACAACCAGGCCAGCTCCTGAGCTCTTGCCATGCCACTCCACAAACCAACCTCTGGACAAGCTACAAAGATTCTACAGGTCTCAAAACACTGAAAGCCTACTGCTGGGAAGAACATTCTAGAATTCTGAGCCTACTACGCTTTTCAGCACCAAAGGCAATAAACGTCTCCAAGGCCCAGATCCATGCTTTGAGCCCTTCCTCTTGTCCTTCCTGGGGTCTGGCTCTCAGGCTGTCACCTCTGTGAGCACAGAGGGGCTGGATTCACACCCTGTACGCAGCACCCAGCAGGTGGCTGGCTTCCAGGGGCAATTCTGAGATCAATGGACAACCCCGAGTTCGTTTTAGAAACGAAGCCAATGTCCTGCTAATGGAGGTAAAGCAGCTTCCTTTTTTTTTTTTTATTTCAATAAATACTATTTTATGCAATCAGAGCCACAGAGGCATTGTGCCTTTTCTGTTCCTCCCCCTTTAAAATAATTTCTTTTAAAGAGCTAAGAAAAATATCATCCAGGCCTGGCGACACACGCCTGTCACCCAGCACTCAGGAGACTGATGCAGGAAGACCACAAGTCCCAGGCAAGCCTGGGCTACATAACAAGACACTGGATCAGAAAAAAAAAAAAAAAATGTTGGGCTCCAGTGCTCACACCTGTAATCCTAGCTACTCAGGAAGCTGAGATCTGAGGACAGTGGTTCAAAGCTAACACAAAAGTACCTATGAGATTTATCTCCAATTAACCACTCAAAAGTGGGAAGTAGAGCTGTGGCTCAAAGTAGTACAGTGCTAGCCTTTAGTAGGAAAGCTCAGGGACAGTGCCCAGGCCCTGAGTTCAAGTCCCACGACTGACAAAGAGAAAAAGAAAAACCGGGGCCAGGCTCAGGCAGTTTGGCCCTGATTTCATTTCCTCCAGGCACTAACTCCCACCCTGGCTTGCTGTCCCTGCCCAGATGACAGAGAGGAGCATCAGGAAAGCCTCCAGGGAGACAGTACGGAAAACCCTGAATGGCAGGAGTGAGAGGCCTGAGCACAGAGGGCGTCTCCTCCGTCACCACGAGGCGGAAGGGAGAAGCCGGCCCTCCCAGTCCAGTGCAGTGGGGACAGGAAATCACCTGGTCAGGTGACACGAGCCCAGCTGGTCCCCGCAGGGCAGGGAAGGCCAGAGAGGATGTGGGCTGCGTATGTGTCCATAGGCCCCCAGGAATCAAAGGACCCCCTGAGAATCAGAGTGGTCCCCGGGAATCAGGCCGACACCTTCTAGAATGTATCCTGGATCTTGAGATGCCATATCTAGATTTTTTTTTTTTTTGTCGGTCTTGGGGCTTGAACTCGGCCTGGGCGCTGTCCCTCAGCTCTTCAGCTCAAGGTGAGCGCTCTACCACTTGAGCCACAGCGCCGCTTCCTGTTTTCTGGTGGTTCATTGGTGATAAAAGTCTCACGGACTTCCCTGCCCTGGCTGGCTGTGAACCTTCATCCTCAGATCTCAGCCTCCTGGGTAGCTAGGATGACAGGCGTGAGCTACCATGCCCGGCCCAAATCTAGAATTTGATATGGAATCTCAACATTTTTCTTTCCTTTCTTGCTTGCTTTTTTTTTTTTTTTCTTTTTGCTTCCTGCACACAAGAAATGCTTGCTCTCTACCCAGCTTCTGTGAAGAGGAGGGCTGGGGACGGGGAGGGCCTGGGAGGGCTGGGGTGGCGGGACTCACAGGCTCCGGACTGCAGGGTCAGGACCAGGACCAGGGGGCTGATGACCAGCTGCAGACAGTTGAGGGGCCGTTTCCAGTTCCGGTCATCTCTGTCCGGGTCGACTACGGGCACGGTGAGGAGCAGGAGGACCTCCACGGGCAGCTGTGTCAGTGCGGGAGGAGGGTTCAGGGAGGAGGCGGAAGGAGGTGCTGGGAGGGGTTGTGCACTCCTATTCTCTTACTGCCCGGGATCAAAGTGAAGATGATGTCGCCGGCATCCTCTGGACGCCCCTGTGCCCGCAGGCTGAGTTGCAGCCCGGGGCCACTGTGCAGTCACAAAGCCAGAGCCTGGCTCCCCACCCCGTACCTTGAGCACCTTGAGCAGTCTCCAGGACACTGACTGGTTTCTCCACTTCTGAGAGTCCAGCGGGCTCAGGGCCTCCGCCAGGACCTGGGCCGTGCTATTCTGGTACGTGAACAGCGGCCGGTACTCTTCACCTGTGCCGGGCGGAGCAGGTGGCTGTGACTGGCCCCATCTTCGAGGGACCCTGCCCCCCCACCTCCAGCGACGGCTCAGCCCAGGTGGGGCAGGTTTGGAGCACCATCTTGTGGACCAGGGGTGTTCCCATTCCCCCCCTCTTCTCCACCCCCAGCTGAACTCACCATAGTCGTAACTGTTGGTGTTGGATGACACCCGATCATCCTCTGAATCTGACAGTTCTGCAGGAAGCGGGCAGCAATGACCCCCAGCCCCAGAGCCCACGACCTCCTGGGACTAGGGGACTCCCCCCTCTGCTGGGGATGGAGCCCAGGGCTTCACACAGGCTGGGCGCCTGCTCTGCCCTGAGCTGCTCTAGATTTCTCAGCAACCTCTGCGCGTGCTCAAGATCATCCCCGATCAGTGAGGCTGCTGAATGGCTTCCTCCTTCCTTTCCTTCCTGTCTGCCTGCCTCCCTCCCTTCCTCCTTCTTTCCCTCCCTCTCTTCTTCCCTCCTTCCTGTTGGTAGTGAGGCTCAAACTCAGAGCTTCATGCTCTCACTTGGCATTTTTGCTGAAGACTGGCGCTCTACCACTTGAGCCACACCTCCACTTCTGGCCCTTTACTGGTTCCTTGGAGATGAGAGCCCCATGGATTTTCCTACCCCAGACTGGCTTCAAACCTTGATCCTGCTCAGATTCTCAGCCTTGTGAGTGGCAAGGATTACAGGTGGGCGCTACTAGTGTCTAGTCATAGACAGTTCTAAGCAAGCTGGCCCTGACGGGTGGACAGAGATGGGGGTCAGGACCAGAGGCCGGGCCATGGTGCGGGGAGAACACTAGAAAACGCAGGAAGAGAAGAACTCGGCAGGGAGCACAATGGCCTAGGGGACAGGCGACAGCGGTGCCAGGCAGGGAGACACCCGGTCCCCGTGTCCTCTCTTACCGGGAGTTCCTGGCATGGAGTAGACCAGGGACCTTCTCCGCTGCCGTTGATAAATCCAGGTGCAGAGGATCACAGTGAGCACGTAGAACACGTAGAGGCCCAGGTAGCCTGTGGAGAGGGGCCGGCTATCACTGACCCTGTGGCCCGTGGGCCTTCATGGGGTCTGCCCAGTGTCATCTGAGCAGGTGAGCGACCCTCTCCTGTACGCTCTCCCCTCCTTCCTGCCTTTCTTGGCCATCTCCCCTTTCTGCTACCTCAGGATGCAGACATCGCGGAGGAGAGGCTGGTACCCAGCAATCTCCACACTTCCACTCAAGGGCTGAGAGGAGTTCACCCCAAGCGTCAGAGCACAGGAGAGAATAGGGAGGGTTTGGCTCTGGTGGCTTTCTTCCCTGTGGTGCCCTGTCCCTGGCAGGCCTGGAACCTCTGTGCTGGCAGCCAGTTAGCGGACTATGTTTGTAGCCAGGCTCCTGCAGGCAGAGGTGGCACTGTTAAAATCAAGCCCAGTGGCTCACGCCTGTAATCCTAGCTATTCACGAGGCTGAGATCTGAGGATCATAGTTCAAAACCAGCCCAGGCCAGGCGCCGGTGGCTCATGCCTATAAACCTAGCTACTCAGGAGGCTGAGATCTGAGGGTTGTGGTTCAAAGTCAGCCTGGGCAACAAAGTCTGTGAAACTCTTATCTCCAATAAACCACCAGAAAACCAGAAGTGACACTGTAGCTCAAGTGGTAGAGTGCTAGCCTTGAGCTGAAGAGTACAGGGATAGCACTCAGACCCAGAGTTCAAGCCCCACGACCGACAAAAAACAAACAGCCTATAAACCTAGCTACTCAGGAGGCTGAGATCTGAGGGTCGTGGTTCAAAGTCAGCCTGGGCAACAAAGTCTGTGAAACTCTTATCTCCAATAAACCACCAGAAAACCAGAAGTGACATTGTAGCTCAAGTGGTAGAGTGCTAGCCTTGAGCTGAAGAGTACAGGGATAGCACTCAGACCCAGAGTTCAAGCCCCACGACCGACAAAAAACAAACAAACAAACAAAAAACAGCCCAGACAGGAAGTTCTATAAGACTCTTATCTCCAATGAACCATCAAAAAAGTTGGAAGTAGAGCTATGACTCAAATGGTTAGAGCACTAGCCTCGAACAAAAAAACTCAAGGACAGTGCCCAGGCTCTGAGTTAAAGCCCCAGTATTGGCATACACACATAGAAAGAAAGGAAGAAAGGAAGAAAGGAAGGAAGGAAGGAAGGAAGGAAGGAAGGGAGGGAGGAAGGGAGGAAGGAAGGAAGGAAGGAAGGAAGAAAGGAAGGACTGATGGACGGAAGGGAGGCAAGGAGGGAGGGAGGGAGGGAGGAAGGAAGGAAGGAAGGAAGGAAGGAAGGAAGGAAGGAAGGAAGGACTGATGGACGGAAGGGAGGCAAGGAGGGAGGGAGGGAGGGAGGGAGAAAGGAAGGAAGGAAGGAAGAAATCAATCAATTAGGCTGGACACCGGTGGCTCATATCTATAATCCTAGCTACTCAGGAGGCTGAGATCTGAGGATTGAGGTTCAAAGCCAGCCCAGGAAGAAAAGTCCTTGAGATGTTCTTCTCCAATTAACCACCAGAAAACTGGAAGTGGCTCTGTGGCTCAAAGTGGTAGAGTGCACTAGCCTTGAGCAAAAGAGCTCAAGGACAGTGTCCAGGAAGGCCCCAAGTTCAAGCCCCAGGACCGACAAAAACAAAAAGGAAAGAAAGAAGAAGAAATGATAAGGCAAGGGGTGTGGCTCAGCTATAGAGCGCCTGCCTAGCAAGTGCAGGCCCTGAATTCAAGTCCTAGTACCAGTAAGAGAAAATGATGGATCTGGGAAATGGCCCCCATCTCCGCCTTCCCCTTGGTTACCTGAGCCTGGCTTGCCCCGCCCCTCCCGGAGCGGGGTGGGGTCTCCGTCACTCACAGCCAATCAGAGCGCCTCCCCCTCCCCCAGAAACCTTGCGGGGGGGGGGGGGGGCCAGCCCCGCTGCTCACCCAGGGCCCACAGCAGCGTGACCCTGCCGTGGTACAGCGCAGTGAAGGTCAGGAACACGGCCGCCATGTAGAAGGTGATGTCCCTGAGGAACGGCCTGGACGCGGCCGTGAAGGGGCGCAGGATGGTGATACCCCCGGCCACCACGGTGGTGACCAGCACCCCTGCACCTGCAGGGCGACAGGGCACGGTGGGCTGGGGCTCAGCCGCCCCTCTGCGCCCACCCCACCCCCGTGCCGTGGCCACACTCACCAAAGAGAGCGCCGATGGCCAGGCTGGCAGTGCGCGGGTCTGCGAAGGCCACCAGGGCACTGAAGACATCGGGGGCGCCATTCCCGAACGCCAGGAAAGTGACACCATGGGGGGCTGCGTCAAGGAGGCTCTGTGCCAGGCCGTCCCCTCCCGTGCCCTCCCATGCCCTTTGCCCCCCCCCCCCTTCCTCCACGAGGGCGTTGGAACCCTGGACCACACGGGGAAGAAGGATACTGCCACGTTGTGGGACAGCTTGAGGGTGGTGGAAATGGCCGACAGGTTAGGACAGAAACTAGGGAGGGAAGCCCAGGGTCAGCTGACCGTGAAGGACAGCTTCGTCCCCCCCCACCCCCCCATGCTGGAACCCAAAGCGCCCCCCCGCCCCCCCCCCCCCCCCCCCCGCCAGATGCTGGCCTCTTGGGATTTCCCTTTCCCATGGCTAAGCCCGATTAGAATGCGCGCAGAGCCGAAACTCACAACTTCGCCGCCGTCACTCCCAGGATGAGGAACAGGTAGAGAAGCCAGAGCACCTGGGAGGGCCCACAGGGGTGAGTTATTTCCCATGGTGGGTGGATGGGGGGGGGGGGTCCCTGGCCTCCTCAGCCCCAGGGCCCGAAGCTGGGACTCACGTGGAGGGTGACAGCCAGAGGGAGGAGGCCTGGAGGGAAGTGGCAGAAGAGGCCTTCCAAGTAGTCCAGGTAGCCGCCCTCCGTGCGGCAGTCGGGGTTGGTCCGGATGAACCCGCAGCGCTCAGACACGTTCAGCGTGCACACAGCGCGACACTGCGGGGAGGAGTCATTTCTTGAGTTGCTTTGAAAGCGCATCCTGGTGCCTCGGCACCGTTCGCGCACACAGCAGGCGCTTGCCTGCACGTAGTAGGTGCTCAGAAACATTCCAGGACTCTGGCTCTGCTACCAACCCCCCCCATTGGCCAGCTTCACCTCCCGACCCTCCGAGTCCCCATGTCCTCATAAGACCAGATAGGACTGGGAAGAATGTGGGGAGCCCAGCACCATGCCACCTCAATGCTCAGGAACCCGGACAGACCCAGCACAAAGCCAGGGACCACCCCAGTTTCCCTGCCCCAAGAGGCAGCACCACATAACCACAAACCACTTCCCCTTCTGTGAAATGGCTCAAAGGGCAGCAAGCGGCCACTTGTTACCCCGCGCTTAGATTCATGATCTCTGCCAGAGGAGGTACGGCTGGGAAACCCTGGGCTCACGCTGGGGGCTGTGGTGTGGGGGGAGGGGAGGATGCCAAGAAATCCCGGGGACCCAGGATCTGCTGTGTCCTCTGCCCCCTACGGAGCCTGAGGGCACGCTCCTACCTCCAATCTCCCCATGCTCCTCCCATGGGGCCAGAGCACCCTACCTACCCTGGAGCCTGGGCGAGCCCTCTGTCTTTGTCGGTGTCACAAAGACAGGCACTTTCGTCCATGCTAAACACACAGTTGTCCATTGCACAGATTCACCCTGGATACTCACGTCTGCCATGGGGGTCTGGTTCACACCTGAGCCTGGAAACTGGGAACCAATGTGGACGCTTGTTGACAGGTCTCCTGTCCCAGATGCTGCCTTCATCACCAGCGGGTCCAGCCATCTGCTAGCCATCGGCCCCGGGGCCTGACCCTCACCCCGGGCTTTCCTTTCACGGGCCAGGCAGCTGTAGCTCTAGGGTAAGGCCGGACAAGGGGACAGTGTCACTGTGAGTCCCAGGACTCAGAAAGGTCATTTCCAAGATGGAAAGTCCCTCCTCCCCCACCAAAGGACCGGATGTAGAAGCCCACATCACCAGGGCATCCCTTCCCTCAGAGGACCAGGGCCGGTGTATGGGGTGGGCAGGTGGTGTCACCCCCATCCTCAACCCCCTCCACGTGTCTCTAGCTGGGTGCCGATCGCTCACGCCTGCAATCCCAGCGACTTAGGAGGCTGACATGGGAGGATCTGTGTGGAGCCAGCTGGGGCAGGACAGTTGTGAGATTCTTATCGCCAGCTCACCAGCAAAATGCCAGAAATGGAGCTGCGGCTCAAGTGGTAGGGTGTCAGCCCTGAGCTAAAGAGTGCCCAAGCCCCAGTATCATCACAGAAGCAAAAACACCAGGCATGTGCATCTCTAGGGCCAGCAGAGAGAGCGTCTGGGCCACTGCCTCGTCATGTAGCCTGTGGCGAGGGTGGAGTCCCGGAAAGAGCTCAGCAGTACACTGAATAGTACACCTGGCCCACAGGCCTCCAGCCTGAACCTGGGAGAGGTTGCTAAACCACTGTCTCCGTGCACGCTCAACAAGTCCACCAGGAATCTCATTTAATCCCAGCACTCCTACTTTACAACTGGGGAAAGTGAGGCACGGAGAGGCCAGGGCCTCAGCTGCCTCATCTGACTTCCCTCAGAGCAAAGCTGCTCCTGCAGCTTTTATGGAGGAGGGGTCAGCACTAAGGGTAGTTTGGCAACCTACCCCATGGTCACACAGCCAGAAGGCCACATAGCCAACAACTGCTCCTCTGGTGAGGAAAGCTGGTGAATAATAAGTTGGTGAATAAGGAAGTTGGTGAATTGCTCAAGGCCACCGAGCCTGGGACCAGAACTGGGATCCAACGTCTGCCACTTCCCTCAGCACAAAAGGGGGTTCCATTTCTTCTTTAAAGAAAGTCAACTGTGCTGTGCACCGGTGGCTGACGCCTATATTCTTAGCTACTCAGGAGGCTGAGATCTAAAGGCAGCCCCAGCAAGCAGGAAAGTGGGTGGGACTCTCATCGCCACTAAACCACCAAAGAAGCCAGTGATGGGAATCTTTCTTCTCCTCACTCCCTGTTGCTCCCCTCTTGGCCCATTCTTTTTATGAATCCAAAGACCTTTACCCCTCTTGGTCCATTCTTTCTATGTATTCAAAGATACTAAGAAGGCTCAACTCCCACCCTGTTTCCCAGGTGCAAACAGATACCAGAAAAAGCCACCAAAGATAAGTGAAGACTGCTGGACTCCAGCAGAGCAATCTCTCTAAGCCTGGCTGTAAGCATTCCATCCTCCCTAGACCTACTGGCTTTTTTATTAGCCTCTGCCTCCTTGCTCAGACCTCATAAAACCCAGCTCCTGTCCCAGCACTACCTACAGTCTGTGTCCCCTGCTGCTTTCTCAACCAACAGTCCCGCCTGTGGAAGACTGAGTCCAGCCTGTTTCCTTTCTTTCTCCTCCATTTTCCTAACAGCTAGAAGTGGAGCTGTGGCTCAAGTGGTGGAGTGCTGGCCTTGAGCAAAAGAGCTCAGGGACAGTGCCTAGGCCCTGAGTTCAAGCCCCGCCCCCCCCCCCCCACACACACACACGCCGCCTGGAAAAACTCTGCCCAACTTCATTTCTTTTTTCTTTTTGGTTTTCCACATGATCTATGGACTTTGTTTTTGGCGCCGGTCCTGGGGTTTGAACTCAGGGCCTGATTGCTGTCCTGAGCTTTTCCCACTCAAGACTGGATCTCTACCACTTGAGCCACACATCCATTCCTGGCTTTTGTTGTTGTTGTTGTTGTTGTTGTTGGTTAATTGGAGACAAGAGTTTCAGAGCTGAGGCTGGCTTCGAACAGAGATCCTCAGATCTTGAAAAAAACCAGTTTAAAGATTTTGTTGCATTAGGGTCAGTCTCGGCACAAACATTTCTGAGTCCTGGCGGCTGAGGGGAGGAGAAGGAGGGGACCCCGAGGGAGAGGGGGGACCCCGAGGGAGAGGCGGGACCAGGGCTCGTCTCTCACCTGTGGGGGGGGCGGGGTGCAGCGTCCCTTGGCCCCCACTCACGGTGGGGGAGCGCAGGGGTCCCGGGCGCTCCGCGCTGTGCAGCCTCGGGGAGGTCACTGGGCGTCTCGGGGCCTCATCTGTGAAATGGGCACCGCAGCCGCTCACGGGCCGCCCGTGGCGTCCGCGGCGCCTCCTGCGAGCGTGCACGTGCCCGAGCCAGGCGCCTGGGAAGGGGCGCAGGCCCGATCCGAAGCCAGGGGGACCCCCGGGGTGCGGGGGGCGCGGACCTGCGGCCCCGTCCGCGCGCTCCCCCGTCGGGACCCGGCTGAGGAGCTGAAGTTGGGTCCCAGGCCGGCGGCGCAGGGGTGGGGGAGCGAAGCCTCCCTCTTACCTCGGACCAGCGCCGGATCTGCCAACTCCGAGCCTCCACCCGCCGGGCCTCGCGGCCTCCCTTCCTTGGTCCCCGCCGATGGCGCGACCTTCCGGGGCCGCGGATCCGCCAGCACGCCCGCCCCGCCCCGCCGCTGCTCCCCGCGGCTCCGCGGCTCGCGAACCCGCCGCTCTCGCCCCGCCCGGACACGCCCAATGTCGGACACGCCCCCGGACACGCCCCTGAGCGTAGCCACGCCCCTCCTTAAAGACACAGTCCCGAGAGCCTTCAGCCTTCCAGCAGAAGCTGAGGTGCCTGTGATCATGTGCCGCCTTCGTGAGGGGAGTGAGGGAGAGAGGGGTGTGTGATGGCATCGTGGGAGCCCCAGCTCAGGACTAACACAGAGTGCAAGATGCCACCTGTGTCACTGTGTTCCCCTTCCCCCATGGGAATGGCTCCCTCAGCACTGCCCAGGCCCAGCACTGGGGCACCCACAGCTAGATCCACATATAGGAATGGCCAGGCCAGCTCTGGGGTCAGCTGCCCTCTGACCCTGTCACATGCTGCCTGGGGAAGTGCTCCAAATCCGCTGAGTTTGGAGTCAAAGTCCTCCTCCCCTTGGCTCGGCCCTGACTCTGCAGTTCCGAGGTCCGGCCAGGGGCTTGCCACAAGGTCAGTGGGGCCGGCAGCCCCTACCTCTCCACGTCCCAGGACTGGGGTCTAATGAAGGAGGGGGGATGAGCACGCTCAGAGGGCCAAGACCCCCCGGAACAGGACAGGGGGACACTGTGGCCAGGAAGGCAGCTTCTGGTCATGGCGCTCTGGTGGGCGACACTCTGAGTTAGAGTTGTTTTTTTCAGGCTGGGAAGGCTTTTGCCACCATAGACGAAGCCAGCTCACGTCAGAGGGTGGGACCAAGGCCTTGTACTTCAGTGACAGAAAGGCCTCTATCCCAGCCATAGCTCCAGCCCCTTGGGTTTATAATACGTTTTTAAGGCAGAGGATCTGTCCTGGAAGCCACCATCCTCCTGTCTCTGGCTCTCTAGTGGCTGGGTTTCCAGCCTCCTGTCACCCTGCTTAGTCATGGGTTAGCTACGGCTGCGTTGCAAGCCATCTACCACATTAAAGGCCTAAGGGACCAAACATCTTTCCTTTCAGAGGGTCACGGACTTGGGAGGGGCTTAGCTTGAGTAGCCAGGTCTCAGGTCCTTCCTGTGCTAATCAGATGGGGGCTGGGCCATGTGGAAAGACTGCTTGGATGTTTGTATGTGTTTGTGTAGCCTGGAGCCTCTCCAGCTGAATTCCTGCTTGCTTAGCACTTGGCAGTCTTGGGGCATGCTTGAGGCCCCTCAGGGGTCCCAGGGCAGAAAGGAAGTTCTGTGACCTTGTCTGGCTGGTTGTGGCAGTGACTTCGTGGGCCACTTCTGCTTCTAGCACAGTCATGGGTCCCCTCCCCCCAGCTACCCCAGAGGAGACAGAGTTCTTTCCGTGGGAGACACATCAAACCCTATTCCAGGAAAAGCCAATGAGATGCCAAGATCTTTTCTTTTTTTTTTCCTCTTGTGTCAGTACTGAAGCTTGAACTCAGAGACTGGGAGCTGTTGCTGAGCTTTTATGCCCCAGACTAATTGAGCCACACCTCTGCTGCTGACTGGAGATAAGAGTCTCACAGACTTTCATGCTCAGGCTGGCTTCTAACCGTGATCCTCAGAACTCAGCCTCCTGAGTAGCTAGGAAGAAGGCATGAGCTACTGGTGCCTAGCTGGATGCCAAGGTCTTGGTTGTATTTGGAAAGTACAGCTGCCAGCAGAACTCAATCACAGGATATGTCTAGCTAGCACAATGAGCAGCAAAGGGGAGCTATATTTGGGGGGGGCAGTAGGGAAAAGGACTCCCCACATCCCATTGAGTGAACAGCAGTGTATAGCATCACACATGATTGGGGGAGGTGAGGGAGAGACAGGGTCTTGCTATGTAGCTCAGGCTGGCCTTGAACTCATGATCCTCCTGCTTTAGCCTCCCAGAGTCTTGGATCATGAGTGATTGCCATGCCCTGGGATCCTGAGGATATCAGCTTCTTAGGAGTGAACCCCAAACCAGTCAAGTTAAATTGTGAAATGGCAGAGATGGCACTGCACCCAGATCTGAGTGGAACCCATTCAATACCTTCTACCACACCCAGGCTGGGCCACCTGCGTTATGCCAGACCCCCCCCCCCCCGGCACTAAGCTGCAACATTGGGGGGGGTAGAGTGGAGGTGGCGGGTGAAGACATATGCATGAATGGGGGTGGGGGGACACAGCGTGAGCAGAAGTGGCGAGAGGGCTGGAAGGGGACAGAGAACTGGAACTTTCACTTAGTACAAGAAGCCGGACACAGGCAGGTTCCTTATCAAAACAGGAACCTCACCTTTATAACAACGTGGTTCGTATTAGTCCCTGCAGCCCGGGCCTAGTTCAGTGCTCTGGTGATGGGGGCTCCTCGTATCTCAGGGATGCCGGATGGACAGCAGAGCCTGCCTGTGGAGGGAGGGTCTTACTGGAACGTTCCCTGGGTGCAATTCTTTTTTTTTGGGGGGGGGTGTCCGGTCGTGGGGCCTGAACTCTAGGCCTGGGCGCTGTCCCTCAGCTCTTCAGCTCAAGGCTAGCGCTCTACCACTTGAGTCATAGCGCCACTTCTGGCTTTTTTTTTTTTTTTTTTTTTTTTTTGCTTATGTGGTGCTGAGGAATCAAACCCAGGGCCTCATGCATGCAAGGCAAGCGCTCTACCACTGAGCCACCTTCCCAGCCCTCCCTGGGTGCATTTCATCTCCAGGAAGGAGATTGGACCCCAGCCACCCTTTCCTCCACCTGTGTCTCTCCTGGAGCTTTGTTGAGGAAAGGGAGAGAAGGGCTGGACAATGTCCTAAGCAGAACTTCGTTACAGATATCTTCACAACTGGAAATAACTTAAAGGTTCAGTGATTGGGGGTTACTCATATATGCAATATCATAACAGGTCTGGGGTGTGTATATGTGTGTGTGTGTGTGTGTGTGTGTGTGCTGAAGACCAGAAGCCCAAAAGGCTAGCCCTCTAGCACACCCTCACTTCCAGCTTTTGGCCAGCTGCAGTATTTAGTTAGCGCTGACATGCTACTTCATCAAACAATTTAATGAAATATTAACAAAATATTAGCAACTGATGGAGGGCATACGGATCTGCATTCTACTACACTTGCAACTTTTCTCCAGATTGGAGATTTTTGTCAATTTGAAAAAGTGTCAAGGGCTGGGAAGGTGGCTCAGTGGTAGAGTGCTGACCTCACCTACATGAAGCCCTGGGTTCGATTCCTCAGCACCACATAAGCAGAAAAGGCTGGAGGTGGTGCTGTGGCTCAGATGGTAGAGCGCTAGCCTTGAGCTGAAGAAGCTCAAGGAAGCCGGGCGCCGGTGGCTCACGCCTGTAATTCTGGCTACTGAGGAGGCTGAGATCCGAGGATCGCAGTTCAAAGCCAGCCCGGGCAGGAAAGTCCGTGAGACTCTGAAGTGGCCCTGTGTCTCGAACAGTAGGGCACTGGCCTTGAGCCGCAGAGCTCAGGGACAGCACCCAGGCCTCACGACCAACAAAGAAAAAGCTCCAGGACAGTGCTCAGGCCCTGAGTTCAAACCCCAGAAGTGGCTAAATAAACAAACAAGTAAAAAGGCTTCACGGAAGAGTGTGCAAGGCTTAAGCAGGGGAAAGAGCACGCCTGGCCCTTTAAGATCTGCCCGCCCCCTGGGTCTCTCCAGGCCCCGCCCACCCCGGAAAGACTCATTCTCTCTCCCCAAGCCACGCCCAGCGCAAGGCCCCGCCCCTCAGCCAGACCCCGCCCAGCTCGCAGGCCCCGCCCCGCGGCAGGCCCCGCCCCGCGGCAGGCCCCGCCCCCGGCGGAGCGCGGTCACGTGGTCCAGGCTGCGGCGCGGCTCCGCGCGGTCATGGCGGCCCCTCCGTACGGGTCCCGCGGCGGCCGCCCGGCTGGGTCGCTGTCGCGGGCGCTGGTGCTGGCCGTGCTGGTCGGGCTGTCCCCGAGCGGCCCGGCGGGCGCCGTCCCGAGCCCGGGGGACCGCTGGGGGCGCCGCAAGCCCGAGCCGCCCGTCTCCCGCAGCCGCTCGGTGCTGGTGGACGCGGCGTCGGGCCAGCTGCGCCTGGTGGACGGCCTCCACCCCGGGGCCGTGGCCTGGGCCAACCTCACCAACGCCATCCGCGAGACCGGGTAAGGGTTGGCCCGGCCCGCGCGGGGCCGGCCCGCAGGGCGCCCCGGGGCCGCCTCTGCCGGGGCACGGCGCCCCGGCCCGCGGGGACTCCGTTTCCCCCGGCTGCCACCCCGCGTCCGGACCGCGTCCCCGGCTGGGAGGGGCCGTCGCAGGGACCCCCGCCCCCGAGGCCGGCCCTGCCCCCGCGGCCCCCCAGGCCAGCTCGTCCCGCCCAAAGCCGGGGCCCCAGCACTGGTTTCAGGCCAGTGGGAAAGTTGAGGGTCCCTAAGTTTCCCTAGACACCCAGAGCCCCGGGGCAGGCCCGCCCCACACCGCCCCGCCCGCCCCAGGCCCCGAGAGGCGGTGGGCCCAGGATCCTGATCGCTGGGAAGAGGCTATTACTGTGAGCAAAACTCGTCCCGACCCCACGCTTCGCTTGTCTAGGGGGTGCGCTCCCCATCCTAGGCCCAGATTGATTGATTGATTGATTGATTTCAGTACTGGGACCCAAACTCAGGGCCTCACATTCTCACTTGAGTTTTTCACCCAAGGCTGGTGCTCTAACACCTGAGCCTCACAAGTTAATTGGAGATGAGTCTCAATGTACTTTATTCCCTCCCCTCCCTTCCTCCCCTCCTCTCCCCTCCCTTCTCTTCCTTTCTTTTCCCTTCCCCTCCCTTCCCCTCCCTTCCCCTCCCTTCCCCTCCCTTCCCCTCCCTTCCCTTCCCCTATCACCAGTCCTGGGGCTTCAACTCAGGTCCTGGGCACCATCCCTGAGCTGCTTTTGCTCAAGGCTAGTGCTCTACCACTTGAGCCACTGTGCCACTTTCGAGTTTTTCTGTGTATGTGGTACTGAGGAATCAAACCCAGGGCTTCATGCATGCTAGGCGAGCGCTCTACCACTGAGCCACCTTCCCTGCACTCAGTGGACTTTCTGCCTGGGCTGGCTTCCAACTGCAACCAGATCTCAGCCTCTTGAGTAGCAGGATTCCAGGCATGAGCGTCTGGTACTTGGTTGGCTTTTGAGACAGTCTTGCTCTGAGGTACCCCAGGCTGGCCTCAAAGTTGAGATTTTCCTGCCTTGGCCCTCTGGGGTCCAGACGTGCACACCGTGCCTGGCCCTGCTCACTTCCTCATAGCAAAACCAGCTGCTTAGAAAAAAATCAGTGGAACTAAAAAAGTTTCAGACAAACTCAAGCCACTTAGAAAGGTAGGAAGAGATATAGGAAGCAAAAACCTGTGTGAGACACCACAACTGGTTTCTAGAACTTCCTGTATATAAGCAGGGAAGTAAAAACCTGTAGTAGCCCACCACACATAGGAGTGTGTGTGTGTGTGTGTGTGTGTGTATATATATATATATATATATATATATATATATATATATATAGGGGGCTGGGAAGCTGGCTCAGTGGTAGAGTGCTTGCCTTGCATGCATGAGGCCCTGGGTTTGATTCCTTAGCACCACATAAGCAGAAAAGGCTGGAAGTGGCGCTGTGGCTCAAGTGGTAGAGCACTAGCCTTGAGCTGAAGAGCTGAGGGACAGCGCCCAGGCCCAGAGTTCAGGCCTCAAGACCGGACCCCCCCCCAAAAAAATGGAGGGGCTGGGAAGGTGGCTCAGTGGTAGAGCGCTTGCCTTGCATGCATGAAGCCCTGGGTTCGATTCCTCAGCACCACATAAGCAGAAAGAAAAAAGTCAGAAGTGGCACTGTGGCTCAAGCAGTAGAGTGCTAGCCTTGAGCTGAAGAGCTGAGGGACAGCGCCCAGGCCTGAAGTTCAGGCCCCACGACCGGACCCCCCCCCCCAAAAAAAAGGAGAAATATATGTATGTATCTGAGCAGACCTAAACATGCATGCACATGCATGTATAAGTACAGTTGTGTGTGTGTGTATGTGAGAGCGAGAGAGAGAGAGAAAGAGATATTCTTACTACTTTTGTTGGTTGTCGGGCTTGAACTCTGGGTGTGGGCACTGCCCCTCAGCTCTTCAGCTCAAGGCAGTGCTCTGCCATTTGGGCCACAGCGCCATTTCCAGTTTTCATTGGAGATAAGAGTTTCACGGACTTTCCTGCCCGGGCTGGCTTTGAACCGCGATCCTCGGAGCTCAGCTTCCTCAGTAGCTAGGATGACAGGCATGAGCCACCAGTGCCCATCTTGAGAACTACTTTCAGACGTCGTTATTCTATGGCCCCCGATGGCTTCTCTCTTCCTACCTTTGTCACTGACACCTGTCCTCAGCCACAGCAAGCATGGCTGGCTCTGCCATCAGATGACTGTGGGCCCCGATGCTGGCCTCCCTCCCAATGGGCTCCATTCCCCAGGCTTTGGTGCCAGTGTGACTGAGACTAGATGAGGGGGTGGGAAGGCTCTGTGGCCATTGGTGGAGGCTGCAGAGTGGCACGGTGAAGGGCGGGGCCTGGGGGCCAAGTGCCTCTGCTCCACACTGACTCCAGACAGCCTCCTGGTGTGTCAAGCGAAAGGAGGAGAGAATGTCGGCTGGTTGTGGGGTTGTAGGCTGATCCAACCTTGGTGGGTATGTGGGGGTTGTTTGGCCCTAGTTTAATGAAAGTCCCTGTGTCCTTCACCCAGCGCTTCATCTCTGCAACCAGGCAGGGCATGGAGGTACATTCCTGTAATCTCAGCACTCAGGGTGGGGAGGCAGGGGGGTCATTATTTATTCAGCGTGGTTTACTGGAGAGAATCTGTCTCAAAAAACAATAGAACCAGCGGGCGCCAGTGGCTCACACCTGTCACCCTAGCTACTTGGGAGGCTGAAATCTGAGGATCATGGTGTGAAGCCAGCCCAGGAAAGTCTGTACGACTTATCTCCAGTAAAACCACTCAGGAAAAAAAAAAAAAATCAGGAAGTGGCGCTGGGGCCCAAGTGGTAGAGTGCTGGCATTGAGCACAAAGAGGATCAGGGACAGCACACAAGACCTGAGTTCAAGTCCCAGGACTGGGGAGAAAAGGCAAATAAAACCCAGCACCCTTGAGCAGATGTCTGTCTGGTCAGGAGCCACTGACCAAGAGTCCCCTTCCTGTCCAGGTGGGCCTTCCTGGAGCTGGGCACCAATGGCAGCTACAATGACAGCCTGCAGGCCTACGCAGCTGGCGTGGTGGAGGCTTCCGTGTCAGAGGAGGTAAGCCGAGGCGGGGCCCAAGGCCCCGCTGCACTCCTGCTGGGCTGCGGGGTCTGGGGCGTGCGTGCGCAGAAGGAGCCCCGGCCCTCTGTCCAGTCCTGACGGCTCCAGACATAGATGATGCTACGGGTACATCCATACAGCAGCCAGCACCCCAGGTCCTCACGTGACACTACCACGTCACCAGCGGCCCCCCGCCTCCCGCCCACAGACGTTTAACACTTCTTTTTGTACTTGTCCTGGGGCCCTTGTGCTGTCTCTGAGCTTTTCTTTTTTTGCTCAAAGCTAGTGTTCTATCCTCAGATCGCAGCCTCCTGAGTAGCTGGATGGCAGGCGTGAGCCACCAGCAGCTGGCCACAAATGTACAACCCTGGCCCTTGTGACTCACGGCCTGGGTGACCTTGGGAAAGGCCCCTGTGCCTCAGTTTCCTTATCTGCAAGTAGGCATGCCAGCCAGCCTCACAGTGCTAAAATAAAGGGAAAGTTTGGTTTTATTTAGTTGGCCGACCTGGCGCTTCTCATCCAAGGTCAGGCAGACTCGTGGCCTTGGGCCGGGGATGGGCATGGCGGATGGTGAGCCCGCAGCCTCTGGGGACGGAACGGAGCCAGATCAGAGCAGCGCAGGGGAGCCAACAGCAGCACAGCTGTGAGGCCCGAACTTGTCAGCCCAGGCTCAGCCTTGAACACAGCACTAGCAGGCAGTGCCAACAGCCTGGCATGTGTCTTGTTGTCTTCTTATCCTGACCTCCGTGCTCAGAGCAGAGCAGGGAGCACAAAACATCCCCGGTGGCCTGGCTGGTGCATACAGCTCCAGGCAGGTGAGGTCCAGTCTAGGCCTGGCCGGTGGGGCCCTGGCAGGGGCAAGAGCTGGGAGCTGCAGGAGGCGGTGGGAGGGGAGAATGGGCATGATCTCAGGTGCCTCTGCTCTGGCCGGGCTGAGCCCTCAGGGTCCACCCCCCCCCCCATCATCTGTCGCTCCCCAGCTCATCTACATGCACTGGATGAACACAGTGGTGAACTACTGCGGCCCGTTCGAGTATGAGGTCGGCTACTGTGAGAAGCTCAAGAGCTTCCTGGAGGCCAATCTGGCATGGATGCAGGCGGAGATGGAGCAGCAGGTGAACTCCACCTACTGGCACCAGGTGGGCCTCTCGTGGGGAGCACTGCTGCCGTTGGGGCGCCCGGCTTCCCCGCTGGCCAGCTGCCCGCCTCCCGCTCTTGGTCCGCCCTGGGGTGTGTGGATGCCCCGTGCCAGCCTCTTCCCATCTCCCCGGCCCATTCTGCTCTCTCCCATCACATATTTTTCTCGCATAGCAAGGTGATTGCTTCCCACGTGGCGTGTATCAAGTGCAGGTGGAAACAGTTTGAGAAGAGGAAAGGGACAAAACGAAAACACAGAGTTGGGGCCCAGTGGAGGTGTTTCCCTTTCCCTGGCTGTGCCGGGGCTTTGCCTTTGGGCTGCTGTCTCCGTCCTCAGTGAAAAAGTCAGTTACCGTGAGCACCCCGGGACACTCCGGGGCTTACCTGGGAGCTCTCCGCCAGTCTAGCTCTGCAAAACAGATGCCTGTTCACACATCCGCGATTCTCACTGCTGTTCACACCTCCCATCCCCCTGCACCTCACCCTTCCACCTCCAGCCCTCACCCACTCACACATCCGCTTGTCCGTCCATCCATCCACCTGTGCCCCCACCAACGTGTCCCTCCCTCCCCCGCCCCTGGGCACGGGCCAGGCCTGTGAGAGGTGTGGCGATCGTGGCTCCGGGGTGCCCACGGGGAGCAGGGACAGCTAGGAACCAAACTCAGACTGGCAGTAGTCACCAGTGGGCCAGCACGGGATGGGGGGCTTCCTGGAGGAGGTGGCTTTTGACCTCGGCTCTTCAGTGGGGGTAACTGGGGTGGGCACAAGCTGGGGACGTAGTCCACTGGAAGCAAGGGAGTACTTGGCGTGCAAGGACCAGCGCGGGCTGGAGCCCCTCCCTCGAGGGAGAGGGGCAGCCCTGGGGAGAGGCCTCACCCCCACCCCACCCCTAGGTGCGGCTCACCCTCCTGCAGCTGAAAGGCCTGGAGGACAGCTACGAAGGCCGTGTGGCCTTCCCGACGGAGAAGTTCACCATCAAACCCTTGGGGTTCCTGTAAGTGCCCCCCAAGCGTGCACAGGGTGGGGAGGGCTCCGCACCTCCCAGTGAGACCCCGTCCCATGCCAGCTCCACCCTTTCCTGCACCCCAGCCCAGTGGGTCAGCCGGCCCCTCGAGCCTCGGGCTGCGGCGGGTGTGGGGCCGCAGGCCTGTGACCCCAGAATTTGGCCCCGCAGCCTGCTGCAGCTCTCGGGAGACCTGGAAGACCTGGAGCCCGCCCTGAACAAGAGCAACAGCAAGCCCGTGCTGGGCTCGGGCTCCTGCTCCGCCCTGGTCAAGCTGCTGCCCGGCCACCGCGACCTGCTGGTGGCCCACAACACCTGGAACTCCTACCAGAACATGCTGCGGGTCATCAAGAAGTACTGGCTGCAGTTCCGGGAGGGCCCCGCAGGTGTGAGCACCCCACAGGAGTGTGGGCGGGCCCCGCGGGGCGGGGTGCTGCTGCGGAGCCCTGCTGGGGGTGTCCCGACTTGACAAGGGGTACCCGCTTGCGCTTGCCGCAGGACCGGGGCAGGGGTCAGCCCCAGCCCGGCCCTGCCTCTAAAGCAGCCCCTTCCGGGGAAGAGTGCTTTGCCCACTGCGTTAAGGCACACACAGGAAGCTTCTAGCATGGTGGGGTTTAGCCGGCAGCGTCCTATGGTAAGAGACATTTGGACTCTGGCACGCTGCACGCCTCCAAGTGTAGTAGCCCACGTGAGAGGTAGAGCGCAGGAAGCCGGACTCAGTGAGCCACCCTGCTGGCCAGGGCCTGGCTCGTGTGGCTGGCGTGGCCTGGTGGGGGCCCTGTGTGGCACCAGCGGCTCACGTGGGCCTGGCTTCTTCCTTGGTGGACACTGTCCTGGGCAGCTGCAGGTCTGCCCTGGCCTGGAACTTGGATCCTCCTGCCTAAGCCTCCTGGGTGCTGGGATTAGCGTATGTTGCCACACCCGGCCACACGCCCCCTTCTAAAGGACAGAAGGGGTGGAGTGGGGTTTCCTCCGGGGCCTGCTCGCTTCCCACCTGGGGACCTCGCCTGGCCGGGTGTGGGTGCTTTGGTCTCCGCAGACCTGCTCACCAGCCCCTCGCTGCCCCCCCCTCCAGAGGACCAGCCCCTGATCCCCGGCAGCAAGCAGGTCTTCTCGTCCTACCCGGGAACCATCTTCTCCTGTGACGACTTCTACATTCTGGGCAGCGGGCTGGTGAGTCACCTGTGCCCCCTCCCCGGGGACCTGCCCCAGCGTGAGCCACAGTCCAGGATCGAGGTGGAGATGGCCACCGCCTGCCAAACTGCCCGAGCTCCTTTCCGGCTGGGGTGCCCAGACCCCCACAAGAGCTCGATCAGCAGAGATCACACACTATGTGGGGGGGGGGGGAGGGCTGACGTGGCCTGGGACCCTGTGTCTTAATCCAGGTTTGGGGGAGTCCCCTTGACTTCTGTGACCTCCCGTGGGTGTTGGGGAGGCTCCCCCTCCTCCCTGCCCATGCCCTCGACCTTGTTCTGCCTGCGTCCAGGGCTCTGAGCCTGGGCCGGGTGGATCACTCCTGTTGACAATGGGCTGTTCCCCCGCCCCTCCCCCATCACCTGGCGGGTCTCCAGGCTTGTTTGGCACCCTCAAAGGAGGCCAGCGTCCCGCGATCCCAGGGCACCACCCCCCCCCCAGCCCTGCTGGAGACCCGGCTCTCCTCTCAAAGTGCCCTCTGCACAGGGTGGGGGTGGGGTGTACTGATGGAGGGCCGCTGCTCTGTCTTTTCTGTTGCTTTTCTCCAAGGCTGGGCATGGGGGTGGGGGCTTGCTGGGGAGTGTGGCAGCCGCAGGGGGGGCTTCAGCCCCCTGGGAACACGGGGCCTCAGGGGACTCTCCTCCTGCAGGGCCTCCCCTCCCGTTTTTTGGTCAGCTACAAAGCAGGTGGTTTGGGGGAGGGGGTCTTGGAGGTCCCCTGCCCCCCAAGGCTGTTCAGATGCCTGGCAGAGCTGACCAGAAGCTGGTTGTGGGGACAGCCAGAAAGACAGTGGCATCATTCCCTTGATGAGCGGTCTGTACCCCAGGAAGTCTAGACGTGTGCCTAGACGTGTGCCGCCTGATGTTACAGGTTCTCAGCAGGACACTCCCCCGCCCCCTGTTTTTGTCCCAGGGCGAGGCCTGGGTGCTGTCCCTTCGCTCTTTTGCTCAAGGCTGGCCCTCTACCACTTGAATCACACCTCCAGTTTTGGCTTTTGCTAGTTAATTGGAGATAGGAGTCTCTCAGATTTGTCAACCCCAGCTGGCTTCACACTGTGATCCTCAGATCTCAGGCTCCTGAGTAGCTGGGATTACAGGCAGGAGCCACCAGTGCTGGGCACTGAACAGGAGGGTGTAACAAACCACTCCTCACTCAGTTTCAGCACGGCCACGTGGTGGCAGGCCACCTGCCTGGGCTGTGCAGTGTCCCTAAACGCCCTCCCCCACCCAGGTCACACTGGAGACCACTATCGGCAACAAGAACCCCGCCCTGTGGAAGTACGTGCAGCCCGAGGGCTGCGTGCTGGAGTGGGTGCGGAACATCGTGGCCAACCGCCTGGCTGTGGATGGGGACTCCTGGACAGACACCTTCAAGAGGTTCAACAGTGGCACGTGAGTGGGCTCTGGCCTGGGACAGAGTCCTCAGCCCTCAGGCACCAGGAGGCCCAGGAGGAAAGGACTCGCCCTTTCTGTTTGAAGGTTGGGTGGGAAGATCAGGTTTGGCAGGAGGAGGAGGGGAGAGGAGGAGAAGGAAGGAGAGGAAGAGGAGGAGGAGGAGGGGGCAGGCTTGTGACCCTGGGTCTCAGAGGGCCCAGAGAGGCCCACACATGCTGGGGAGCCACGGAATGCCCTTCTGGGCCAGCAGCGCGGGCACCCAGCCGGGCCATGTGTTGTCAGGGTGGTGGCGGGCATTCCTAGGCCATCCCTGCCCGGGACTCAGCTGTGTGGGCACGGGGGCAGGGGCTGGGCAGCGGCCCGGCTCTCTTCAGTCCCCGCCTTCACCGCAGGTATAATAACCAGTGGATGATCGTGGACTACAATGTGTTCCTTCCTGGAGGGCCCAGTGTTACGAGCAGGGTGCTCACCATCCTGGAACAGATCCCGTGAGTGACCTCCTGGGGGGCTGGCAGGGAGGGGATGAGCCAGGGCTGGAGAGTCGCCCCTTCTGGCAGGGGCGGGGCCTCGGGCCTGTGCGGGCGCAGGGCGCAGGCCGCAGGTGCTCACTGAACCCTCTGCTCCCAGGGGCATGGTGGTAATAGCTGACAAGACCCAGGAGCTCTACCACGCCACCTACTGGGCCAGCTACAACATCCCGTACGTGCCCTCCCCCCTCGCCTGCCTCCCAGCTGCCCTTGCTTCTGGGGGGGCAGGGTTCTCCCCTGGGTGACTTGTTTGCTTTTGCCGGTACTGGGCTTGAGCTGCAGGCCTCCCACTGTGCTGGAGCTGGTCCGCTTCCAGGCTTTGCGGGGGGGGGGGGGGGGGGGCGGGCAGCGAGTCCCTCTGCTCTTGTGCCTCAAAGCCCAGTCTGTGGCCCCAGCTCCGGCCCCCGAGGTCGGGGCAGCGCGGCGGGGGTGGATGGGGCAGCCTGCCACTTCTCCAGCGCGGCTGCCTCGGGGCCCCTTGCTTCCCGCCTGGTGCAGGGAATCAATCGTGGGAGGCTGGGGATGAGCCTGCGTGGGGTGGGCCCCAGAGCCGTGGACTCCATCCCCGCCGCCCCGTGTCCCGGTGTGAGCTGTGCTGTCACCGCCCCTGGGCGTCAGGCCAGGGCCTGGGTCCGCGTCCTGGTGACCAGCTCTGTCCCGCTGGCAGGTCCTCCGAGACCGTGTTCAACGCCAGCGGGCTGCGGGAGCTGGTGGCCCAGTACGGGGACTGGTTCTCCTACGACAAGAGCCCCCGCGCCCAGATCTTCCAGCGGGACCACTCGCTGGTGCGCGACATGCACTCCATGATCCGGCTGATGAGGTGCGCCGCGCCCCGCCATGCCATGCCGGGGAGCCCCCGTCTCCCGGGGGGTGGAGGGATCCGTCTAGGGCCGGCGTGGCTGTGGCTGTGTGGCCGGGGCCATCGGAGTCCCCAGCAGTGTTGTGGAGGGACAGAGCCGGGTGCCTCCCGCTCCTGCTCTTCCTGGGGCGGGTGGGGTGCATGGGCTGGTCGGGGGAGCCCCGGGGCGGTGGCCTTGAGGCTCCTGTGCCTCCGCTCGCCAGGTACAACAACTTCCTCCACGACCCCCTGTCGCTGTGCGAGGCCTGCGACCCCAAGCCCAACGGGGAGAACGCCATCTCCGCCCGCTCTGACCTCAACCCGGCCAACGGGTCCTACCCGTTCCAGGCGCTACGGCAGCGCTCCCACGGGGGCATCGATGCGAAGGTGGCCTGGGGTGGGGAGGGCTGCAGGGGGTGGGGTTCACGGGCAGGACGGGGGCCATGGCCTCGGTCAAGGTCAGGGGTCAGGAGGGCCAGGCCCCCCCAGATCTCATCCACCTGCCCTCTGCTCCCCCACCCCCAGGTCACCAGCATGTCACTAGCCAAGGCCCTGGGGCTGCTGGCCGTCAGCGGCCCCACGTGGGACCAGGTGCCCCCGTTCCAGTGGAGCTCCTCGCCCTTCCCAGACGTGCTGCACATGGGCCAGCCGGACCTCTGGAAGTTCTTGCCCGTGGAGGTCCTGTGGGACCCGTTCTGGAGACCCGCCCCGCCCTCTGAGCGGCCCTGATTTGTCGCCAGGGTCTCCTGCATCCAGGGCCATCTGCATCCAGTGGTCTCCTCGCGGAGTGACATGCAAACCCAGCGGGGCACAGGCCTGACCTCACTGTCCCCCTGAAGCAGGGCAGCCACGGCCATCCCGCCCTGCCTGTCTCGCTCGCTCCCTCCCTCCGTGGCTCTCTCCCCCTCGGCCGCTCTCCCTCCCTCCCTCCCGCTCCCCCGTTTCTCCATGTCTCTGCCATCTCTGGGCCTGCCCTAATACTCTGCTCCCTCCTCAGTCCTAAACTGGGCCTCCCCCCAGGCCTCCTCCCCTCTCCCTCGCTTGGGATTCCTGGGGTAGTGAGCTTCCTGCTGGGACCTGGGTGTGGTCTCTGGCTGGTCCTGGCCAGGCTGGCGCCTCCCCCTTCGGGGAGCAGCCCTGCCCATGTCCCTCGTCCCTCTGTCTGGGCAGCTTCCTGAGGATAGAAGCTTGACCACGCACACAAACCAAAGTTTCCGGCCACCTGTGGCTGGAGGACTCTCAGTGTCTTCTCCCTGCGGGGCTGGTGGCTCTGCGCCCAGGCTCTGGCCTGCCCCACCCCTGCCTAGGCCTGCCCCTGGGCTCCGCGCAGAGCCACAGCACCCTGCTGCGGCCACCGAAGGGCAGGCCGTGCGTGATGCCATTAAACATGACAGGCTGTGGCTGCGCCGTGCTTCTTGGGGTGAGGGAAGGGGCGGGCCCGTCTCTTGGCTGGCTTCAGTTATACCTCCCACTGACATAGATGTCTGTCCACATGCAGTCACCCACCCATCCATCTGCCCAGTAACCCATCCATTCATCCTTCCTTCCTTCCTAGGTGTTTATTGAGCACCTGCCATGCACGAGGTTCTGACTAGGGCCTTGGTAACCGCCCGGCCCTCTAAGGCCCTTCTGTGTAGGCTGTAGACCATCCCAGAGCAGCCCCGTCCCAATGGCCTCCCGCACAGCCTGCCTGACAGCTGAGACCTTCATGCTGTCTGTGTTGGGGGTGGAAAGCACACAGCCCTCCCTGGATCCACGGACATGGCTTCGAGTCCGGCCTCTGTCTCTCACTAGGTGTAGAAACCTTAGAGCCTTGGTGGCCTCATCTGCAAAGTGGGGCTGCGATGATCACAGCCACCCCAGGGTGCGGTGAGGGAGCCGGGAGCTCTGTGCACGCGCCACCTACTGCTAGCCAGCCCCCGTCAGGCCCCCAGTACAGGCCCGGCCCTGCTTCCCTGTCCCAAGAGGCCTGTGGTTACCAGGCACCTGACCTGCTTCTTGTTGGCTGCCATGATGTGTGTGTGTGGCTTGAACTCAGGGCCCGAAACTGGCCCAGCTTTCTTGGTCACAGCTGGTGCTCTACCACTGGAGCCATATCCTTCTAGCCCAGCTTTTTGCTGATTAATTGGCGAGGAGTCTCATGGACCGCCCAGCCTGGCTGCAAGCTGGGATCCTCACATCTCAGCCTCCTGAGTAGGATGACAGGTGTGAGCCACCTAGCCAAGATTTTTTGTTATTGTTTTATAAATATGTATTTATCCTTTTCAATGAAAAAGTGCACATTAGAAAACTGGTTGAGCTGAGCTGTGCTCGGGGGGAGGGCGTCCTGATGTGAGTCTGTGCAGTGCTCTCGGGTTCGGCTTGGGGGGAAGCCTGGGTGCCGAGTCCCTCCTGCTGAGATCTGGGACCCTGCCACGGACCCGGGGCGCTGCTCCAGGCAGCCGCCACCCTCGGGTGGCTGAGAGCGGTCCCTTGTTCCAGAGGCTCAGTTCAGCACCTCGGGGGGCTGCTGACTGGCCAGCCCAACTCTGCTCACAATCCAGGAGTATTCACGGCAAGGTGCAGGTGTAAACCCATCCCAGGCGCGGCCGGGCCTCACTCCGGCAGCCCGTTCTTCATGTCCAGCTGTGCCTTGAGGGCCTGCAGCTGGGCCAGGCTGATGTTGCTGCCCCCGCAGACAATGACCACCAGGGAGGACAGGGGCACCGGCAGCTTCCCCTCCCTCTGGAGCTTCTTCACCACCTGGCTGTAGATGGCAGCCAGGGCAGCCCCACAGGCGGGCTCCACCAGGGTCTTCTCATCGTCTGCAGGGGGGGGAAAGGGTGTAGTCAGGTGGGTGTGAGGAACTGCAAGGCCATTTGTGGAGCTTGGGGGTCATGGGCCAATCAGAACAGGCCACTTGCAGAGCTTGGGGAACATGAACCAGTCAGCTCAGCTCTGGCCACAGACTCAAGTCTTGGCCCAAACTCTCATGATCACACCGGGTAGGTAGGGCCCTCCGAGCCTGAGGCAGGGTCTAGGTTTGGTCCTGAGCATTCACAGATGTGAAATGGTGGTCATTGCTGAAGCACTGAGCAGCACAGCTGAGTAGCCAAATTGCCTACAAGTTCAGGAGAATTAAGTGGCAGCAGCATAGTGCTCCACCCTCTCGCCTCCAGTCCCTGTCCTAGGCTGAACCTAGAGCGAGTTCAGTTATTGACCCTCCTGCAAATCCAACTCTGAGCCCATCCTTTCCTCTTTTACCATGGCTACTAGGAAGCTCAGAATCAACATTTGAAACATTTAGTTACTATTCCCTATTTTTATGGTTACCAAACTTACATTTCTGTGTGTGTGTGTGTGTTTTAAACTTTGTCTACTATGAGAAAGGCCACATTCTAGACAGAGATAGGAGGTAAAATTGGGGTGAGCAGGTCCCTTGGCACATACCCACAAACTTCTCAATGGCAGCCACAGCCTCCTGGTCCGAGACAACCTCAGAGAAAATGGGGTGTTCCTGAAACACCTTCAGGGCCTGTGCCCCTACAGTTGCCACACCCAGAGCCTTGGCGACACTGGGAGAGGTGGGGATGCGGAGGGAATGGGGGAGGGGCAGGCGAGAGAGGAAGGAGGCAGAGATGGGGACAAGGAGGAGAGAAACAGGTGCATGTAAGAGACAGCCCCTGCAGCTCGGGGGCGTGGGGAGCCCAGGAGCCTGCCCCTCTCTGCCTGGGCTTCCAGGCTCAGGATTGCAGCCACCTCCTAGGTGTGACCCCATAGTGCCACGGTCCCCCACCCCTACCCCCGCCCCCACCAAAACAAGCACCATGCATGACGTAATGCATGGCAGCTTTTGCTGATACTAATTGCCTGAGTTTTGTATAAGGAAACTGAGGCGGGGGGGGGGGGAGGGTAATGGGGGGGGGATCTCCACAATGACCACTTCTGTCCCGGCAGGGAACAGAGGCCAGAACAGCAACGGCCAGACTCAGAAATCCAGAGGATTCCTGTCTGGGGCAGAGAACTCTTGTCTACTGTAGGTATTCTAACTGCACCCATGGAGACCTGGCATCAAGACACTTTCCCAGATTCCCTTGCAGCTAGGTGTGATCACGTGACAAGTTCTGTCCAATGAGAGGAAGTACAGTTCAGCCAGTTTTCAACACTATGATCATATGGAAGGGAGAGTGTGCTTTGGATTTGGAACTTGGGACTCGCTCCAGGCGACCGATTTAGGGTACAATGCTGACTCCCTTTGTGGGCAGGGGTTGGGGACAACTCCGTAGTAGAAGAATATGGTGAGTGAGGTGCATTTGATTTTTTTTTTTGACTTAGGGTGTTTTCACCTGATGATGTTTCCTGGGATGGAACCCTGTTACAGTCAAAAAGCCAGCTGTACTTTGTCTTTAAAGGCTGGGCACAGCCATTTGCCTTTGCTTCCTCTTTCCTGCCAGATGGAGGGTGGCCGTGCTAGCTGGCACGTAGGCAGCCATTTTGGACTTAGCATAGTGGGGCAAGAAACTCCAGGAACCTGGTCTCTGATGTGGACTTGCCCACGACATGGCGCCCTTCAGATTCTCATAGCAGAGAAAAATAAAGCTCTATGTTAAGCCACTGTTGCTGTACTGCATGCACCCCCAAAGCTAAGTGCAGCGGGACAAAGATTGGGTGCTGGAATATGAATGTC
Source organism: Dipodomys merriami (assembly GCF_024711535.1). Taxonomy (NCBI): domain Eukaryota; kingdom Metazoa; phylum Chordata; class Mammalia; order Rodentia; family Heteromyidae; genus Dipodomys; species Dipodomys merriami. Next base: position 1,320,521 of record NW_027202738.1, on the reverse strand, counting down.
CTGAGAGCAAGAGGTACGGATATTTGTCATCTCTCTCTGAGATCAGCCAGTGTCTTGCACAAGTCAGGGACTCAATAAATGACTGGCAGATTAATGCTGTGTGTAAACCTTGATTTCTAGAAATGATTAATGTAGCCCGGTATCTCTGGTTCGCACCCCTAATCCTAAATACTCAAGAGACCGAGATCTGATCATCATGGTTTAAAGACAGCCCAGGCAGAAAAGCTGTGAGACTCTTATCTCCAATTAACCATCAAAAAGCCGGAAGTGGAGCTATGACTCAAGTGGTAGAGCGCCAGCATTGAGACAAAAAGCTAAGGGACGGATCCTGAGTTCAAGCCCTAGGACACACACACACACACACACACACACACACACACACACACACACACACACACACACACACATCCACTCGTTAATATTAACATTTTTACCCTAGGAAATGGGACATTGTTGGCATGCAGTCCCAGCCAGCCTATGCACAATCACCCACAGCTTTAGTTTCCTCGCCTGTAAAACAGGGCTAGGGGGCGTGGGAGACTCCCCGGCTGCTCACCTGGTGATCCTGGGCAGGGAGACCAGCTTGCCTTCCCTTGTGGCCGCGTGGAAGCTGTGGGCACCGATGGTTTCCATGGCGATGATGGGTACGTCCCCCCAGCCCACCTCCTGCAGTCCCTGGACCACTCCGCACAGCAGCCCCCCGCCGCCCACCGACAGTACGATGGCCCCTGGCTTTGTGCTCAGCGCCTCTTTCAGCTCCTTGACGATGGACATGTGGCCTTCCCTGGGGGGTGAGGTCAGGAGAAGTGGGGGACAGGTCAGGGCTGAGCTCTCTGGGGACGCCAGGCAGGGGTCCCCCACTGGGATGACAGGTTGGGTTGCACCTGCCCTCATCTGATGGGTCTGGGGCACCCCTGCCTGCCCCCAGCCCCGGCTGTCAGCCTGTCTGGCCTCTGCAGCTGCCTTACAATGTGGCCTCCGGCGGTGCCAGGAGGTGATGCCGCCAGGAGGTGACGCCCCTGAGCCGGTGGGTAAGGGAGACTTTGGCTAAACACCCCCACGGCTCCTCCGCGTGTGGAGGACCCACGGGGCACCCAAGGACGAAGCCCCAGCGGCCAGGGAAGGCTCCCTGCCCACCAGAGCCCCTTCCACCCACTTCCTGCCCGTGTCACTGAGTCATCCCCAGATGAGCTGCTTCCTTCCTCTCTGGTCCTTGCTCCTGGGGGGGGGGCTGCATTGGAGTCCCCATCTCTGTGGAGCTATGTGTGACAGACGCCCACCACCCACACCAGGGGACCCAGAGACCCACTCACCAGATAAGGGGGTCATCGAACGGGTGCACGTACACCCAGCCGGGGTTGTTCTTCACCAGGGCCTTGGCCAGCTCGAAGGCCTCCACCAGCGTCTGTGGGGCCATAGGACGGAGATAGGGGACATGGCTGGGATATGGGTGGGGCTTGGGATGTGGGCAAGGCCAGGATGGGCGGGGCCAGAGGTGGGATCCTGTCCCTCCCCAGGTGTCCTGGGAGGACAGGGGTGGGTGTGGCTGGGTGGTGGGTGGGGCCGGAGAGGTAGGATCTTGGTTGGCACTTACTTCTCCCACCACCTCGACCACAGCTCCTTCGCTCTTGAGCCGCTCCACGGTGAGCTCGGGCGTGGTGTTGGGCACAACGATGGTGGCGGGGATGCCCAGTTTCCTGGCGGCATAGGCGGCCGCCATGCCTGCGTTGCCCGCTGTGCGTGGGGGGTGGTGGCAATGCCTCAGTGTGAGTGACCTGGCCAGGTCACCCCTGCACTAAGAGCTCTGGTCTCCCCTTCCTCCCCCATGACCGCGGGCCTCCTCCTAGAATTCAGAGTGGAGACTGCGGGCACAGGTGTGTAACAAACAGCGCAGGTGAGGGCGCAGAGAGGTGGTGCGGTGGCCCGAGGACACGCAGCGAGGACACAGGAAGCTGCTGGCTTACCCGAGGAGCAGACGAAGTGCTCACAGCCCCGCGCAGCCCACTGTGGAGACAAGAGCGGAGGTGAGGGCCGCTGGGCGCGGCCTTCACCCCCAGGGCAGGGGGGCCAGCCCACCTAGCGCCCCTTTGCATCTGTTTGGGAGTCTGCCAGGTATGGGAAAGCAGGTGTGGGCCATCTCCCCAGCTCCCGAATCATGGGGTCCAGACCCTGGTCCTCAGGAGGAAGGAGGGCTCTCCCCCCCACACCCCCCTTTCCACCCCCCCGGCCTGTACCGTCTTGCAGAAGTGCCCGATGCCGCGGATCTTGAAGGAGCCGGAGGGCTGGGAGCTGTCCATCTTGAGGTAGACACTGGTGCCGGCCACCTTGGTCAGGGTCATGCTGTCGCGGACGGGGCTCTTCACGTGCAGGGGCTCTGCCGAGGCCATTGCGGAGGGTCCCGAGAGCTGGCCGGGTGCTGGCGGTTGCCCTGAGGTTGGGGGGGCAGGGGGGGCAGAGGAGGAGGCGGTGAGAAAAGCTCTGAGGTGATACTGTGACCCAAGACTGTCAACCTCAGCCCCAGCCATGAGCTCATCTTGGGCCATGAGCAGGAAATCTGTCCTCCTCCTCTGCTTCCCCAGTCTGGAAAATGGGGTGTGGTTTGGGCTGCTGGGGGAGCTCAGGTGGTGAGCTCAGAGCACAAGCTCTCTCAGGCTCTGTGGCCTCACCTGCAGGTTGAATCTTTTGGTCTCGCTAGGATTTACAGGGGAGATCTGATTCTCCCCCAGCTTGGGCAGAAGGTTGGATGAGGGCTTGTCTGGTGTCCCCTGCAGCCCAGATAAATCCAAGCCAACATCTCCATTTTTTTTTTTTTCTTTTGGTCGGTTGTGGGTCTTGAACTCTGGGCTTAGGCGCTGTCCCTGAGCTCTTCAGCTCAAGACGAGTGCTCTACCACTTGAGCCACAGCATCACTTCTGGTTTTCTGGTGGTTTACTGGAGATAAGAGTCTCACGGACTTTCCTGCCTGGGCTGGCTTTGAACCTCAATCCTCAGATCTCAGCCTCCTGAGTAGCGAGGATGACAGGCGTGAGACACTGGTGCCTGGCAAGCACCTCCATTTTTAATGTCACCATTGAGTCCAGACCCCCGGACTTGGCACTCCTGGCTCAAGGATAGACTGCAGACAGCTGGCTAGAGTTCTCAGTTATAAGGAAAGTGCGGGGAGTGGGGAGGGGCACCTCACCTACCTCAGCACATCCCTCTCTGACCACCCCACGACCACCCAGATTAATGCAGATCCCAGGCCGGTCACCTCCTCTCAGGTAGATGTCTTGAATGTCAGATATGGTGGGCACTTCACAACAGGTGCTCCTAGCCAGGCACTAGTGCTCACACCTGTAATCCTAGCTACTCAAGAGGCTGAGATATGAGGATGGAAGTTTGAAGCCAGCCAGGGTAGGAAAGTCTGAGATTCTTATCTCTAATTAACCACCAGAAAGTCAGAAGTGGCGCTGTGGCTCACGTGGAAGAGCACTAGCCTTGAGCAAAAGAGCTCAGGGACAGTGCCCAGGACCTGAATGCAAACCTCAGGACTAGCACAAAATAAAAACAAAACAAGAGTGCACCCCCAAATCTTCTGACGATAACTTTCAGTTCCTATGGTTATGACCCAGCCGCGGCACCCAGTCATGACCCCTGGGCATGGAAAGCCTGCGGATCTCACCACAAGGACCCCTTGTCAGGCAGATTTGGGGAGCCCCAGCAACCCTCTCCTGGGCTGGGCTCTCAGAGAAAGGGGTTCAGAGACCTGAAACCCATCCCACCTGCCGGAGGGAGGGAAGTGGCTTGGGGACTGGGAACACTCAGTGACTGTCACCTCTTACGGCTCATTTCCCCCATCCGAGTGGGGGTGAGGGAGGGTGGGAAGGTACAGGGGGGTAGGGAGGGATGGGGGCGAGGGGTGGACTCTGAGATTGTCCCACTGTACAGAAAGGGACACCAAGGCCTGGAGCCCCTGGCTGCAGAGATCTATCCGCCCCCTGTCCCTTACTTGCCCCCCTCTTCCCTGACAGTCCCCACTGGGATTCCCCAGCCAGTCAGGCCCGGGGGGGGGGTGTTAGCTGAGAACGGGGCCACTTACCCGGCAGAGGCGGTAAGGAGCTGCGGGATTGGATCGGTGGTCGGTGGTCCAAGCCGAGGGGCAGCACAGACTGCAGAACTGGACCCCCGGTGTGCACTCTGCTCAGGCTTTATTCCCCCAGCACCTCCAGGCAGCCAATGGGGTCCCAGGGCGCCCGTGAGGCCACGCCCACAAGGCCACGCCCCTGCCCAGAGCACACCTCCTGGTCGCTGGAGCTTCTGCGTTCTGGGGCTGGGTCTCCGGTCCCAGTGGCCTCGTTGCCCTCCCTTCCCTCCCACCCTCAGTTTCTTCATTTGCACATGGTAACATCAGCTACCCCAGGACTTGGGCTAGCATGGGATCCTGAGAAACCTTTAAGCAACTCAGCCTGCGAGTCCCAGGCTGCCAGGGCAGCCAGACCCTGTCTCAAAAAGAGAAAAAGAAATAAAAATGATCCACCCGAATGGGTAACGGCCACAGAGCCCTCCCTCAGCAAGTGGCCAAGGACCAGGAGAGGGCTCAGTAACAATCACCATCTTACAGAAAGAGAAACTGAGGGCTGGGCGTGGAGGCAAGGGCCTGCAATCCCAGCTTTTTGGAAGACAGAGGAAGGGCTGAGGATCAAAGTTCCAGGCCAGCTGGGAAAAATTAGCACGAGACGATCTCATTGGAAAAACTAATTTAGAAAGGCTGGGGGCAAGGCTCGACTGGGTAGAGCTTGCCTAGAGCGCACCGAGGCCCTGAGTTCAAACCCCAGCATCACCAAAAAGAACAAGGAAAATGAGAAGAGAAGTCTCGCTGCACCGCGCTCAGCCTCCTGTCCACCCTTGACTGTGTGTGTGTGGGGGGCACAGAGGGCCGTTTGCACACGCACACACACACACACGCACCTGGGCTGGTTCTCTCCCAGGCCCCCACGACAAAGATCTCTTGTCATCCTGGGCAGGTCAGGAGTATCGATGAGAAGGCGGGCAGCCAGGGCACACACAGCTGGCCCAGCCATCCCTGTGGGCAGGACACGCTGTCCTGGGCCTGCCCGGGGACACCCCCCGGTGTGCGGGGACATGAGGTGGCGTCCGGGTGTTCCTGGATCGGTGTGTTACATCTACGTGGCACATGGCCCTGCCATGCCATGTGGAGTCCCCCTGCCCCCAGGGTGGCGGGGCGGGGCGGGGTGCTGGGTCTCACGCTGCCTGCCTGGCCCTTCCTGGAAGCCTCACCCACGTGGCCATACTTCAGACGATTCTCTGAATGTGCCCTTCACCGTGGCGGACCTCTTCCTCCGAAACTTCCCCACCGGCCTTCACCACATGGGCTCTGTCCAGTGTTTCTGCTGGGTCCTGTCCCAACACCCACCTGCTGGACAGAGCTACAAGTGGGGCGTCTTGCTTGTCCAGTCCACGGCTGGACCTAGGTGCTCGCACAGCGTCTGGCACATAGTAGGTATCAGAGAAAGAAGAATAAAGAATCCCAAAGGTGCTGAGTTCAAGCCATACTTACAGCACACACAAGAAAGAAAGAAAGAAAGAAAGAAAGAAAGAAAGAAAGAAAGAAAGAAAGAAAGAAAAAGAAGAAAGGAAGGAAGGAAGGAGGAAGGAAGGAAAGAAAGAAAGAAGGAAAGAAAAGAAAGAAAGAAAGAAAGAAAGAAAGAAAAAATTTTCTGGGCACCAGTGGTTCACACCTGTAATCCTAGCTACTCAGGAGGCAGAGATCTGAGGATCCAGCTTTGAGGCCAGCCAGCACAGTGAGACTGTTATCTCCAATTAACCAGCCAAAAGCCAAAAGTGGAGGTATGGGTCAAATGGTAGAGCTCTAGCCTTGTGTGAAAAGGCTAAAGGACAGTGCCAGGGCCTGAGTTCAAGCCACAGTACTGTCACAAAGGAAGGAAAGAAGGAAGGAAGGAAGGAAGGAAGGAAGGAAGGAAGGAAGGAAGGAAGGAAGGAAGGAAGGGGAAAGAAAAACTCAAACAGCCAACTGAGCACTGCAGGCATGGGCCGCCCAGCCGTGCAGGCAGACAGCTGGACACACAGCCATCTTTCTAGCGCAGCCAGCCCCTCTTCCTGGGAGCTAAGCCCGTGTCTGGTCAGCATCTGTCACCCAAATGTCATAGCAGCTAGGTGCCATTGGCTCACACTTGAATTCCTAGCTACTTAGAAGGCTGAAATCTTGAGGGTCGTGGTTCAAAGCCAGCCTGGCCAGGAAAAGCCATGAGACTGTGATCTCCAATGAGCCACCAGAAAACTGGAAGTGGCACTGTGACTCAAGTGGCAGAGCGCTCGCCTTGAACACAAAAACTCAGTGTCAGCACCCAGGCCCTGAATTCAAACCCTTCACAACTGACAAAAAATAAAATAAAGCCAAAGCACAAGCGTGTTTTCCAGCCCGGGGGGGGGGGTTCAGGGTCACTGGTTGCATCCCTTCCCCCTCCTTCCCTACTCCCCGCCGTTCCCAGCTGCTGCAGTCCATGCCCAGCTCTACTCTGGGGGTGATTTTACACTGCAGACATCATCTGATTGTCATCGCTGGGCTGAGGACTTGCCATTCTCCGGATGGAAGCCGGGGGACTCCCCATAAGACTACAGTGATGGGGGGGGGGGGCGCAGAGAATGATCTGGCCCCGATCTCAGGCTGTGAAACTGTTAGGGGGGAGAGAAGAACTCCTCCTTTGTTCTTTCATCTCTACCTCTAGTAACATGGCCAGGACTAAGCCCCGAGCAGAAAGACCGCGTTCTGTTTAGGACGCTACTGTTCCATTTCCAGCTGCTACTTAAGCACATCGCTCAAAGTCGTTCAGCTCTAGGTCCTGGCAGTTTGCCACCTTTTTTTCACTCATCTGGCATTGTGCCACGGTTCAGTTTGGTCCAAACCTTGCTGATCTGTTTGCACAACCCCAGTGTTGTCAGTGGCGGGTGCTCCCAAATTTGCGTCACTCCCTGGGTGACAAACAGCCTCTCTGTGTGCGCTGATATGTAAAACCGGACACCTCGTCCACGGTCAGGACCCAGAACACAGGAGCCTGGGCCTGGGGTCAGCCAGTGTCTGAGAAAACACTCGAGGAGAGGAGGTGGCCGGGCAGATTTCCCTGGGGGAATTCTGCCCACATTCCATCACTGGAAAATCAAAACGTTTGCTCCACGATGAGATCTCAGACCACAAGTTCCACCGAGAGTCCTCATTGGCTTGTTTGTGTATTTCTTGTTGATACTGGGGTTTGAACTCGGGGCTTTGTGCTTGGCAGGTAGGCAGGCACTCTGCATCTTGAGCCATGTCCCTAGCTGTTTTTGCTCTAGTCTCTCATGTTTTTACAGGTTTGGACTGTGATCCACCTATTTATACTTCCCGTGGTGGCTAGAATGACAGGAATATGCCATCATGCCCCATTTCTTCAGTTGAGATGGGGTCTTAACTGAGAGCTGAGCAAAATTGGCCTGAACTTCCATCCTCCCAACCTCAGTCTCCTGCTCACTCTCTGCTTCCTTCGGTCTCCATATCCAGACTCCAGAACAGGGTCAGTTTCCCCCTTTTTTTTTTTTAAATTTAATTTTATTTTATTTGTGAACATACTGTACAGAGGGGTTACAATTACATGGGCAGGATAATGTGTACATTTCCTACCAAGCATTGCAGCCTCCTCCTTTGGTTTACCCTTCACATCCCTTCCCAGCCTCCCCCTTCCCCCTCAGTTTCCCCTTCTGTCTGAAACTACCAGGGTTTGGTTTGGTTTGGTTTTTGCCGGTCCTGGGGCTTGAATTCAGGACTTGGGCTCTGTTCTGGAGCCTCGGTGTGCTCAAGGCTAGTTCTCTACCCCTTGAGCCACAGTGCCAATTCCAGCTTTTTCTGAATAGTCTTACTGGAGATAAGAGTCTCACAGACTTTTCCTGCCCAGGGCTGGCTTTGAACTGCAGTTCTCAGATCTCAGCTTCTTGAGTAGCTAGGATTACAGGTGTGAGCCACTGGTGTTTGGCTAAACTACAGGGTGTTTTTTTTTTTTTTTTTTTTGTTGTTGCTTAAGGTGTGTGAGTGTGTGTGTGTGTGTGTGTGTGTGTGTTGCTGATACCTTCAACACAGAGCGTGGGTACCCTCTGTTTCTTAGCTTTTTCATGAAAGGCGGGTGCTTTACCCTGTGAGCCGCAGCTTCACTTCTGGCTTTTTTTGGGTGGTCCATTGGAGATAAGCGTCTCCGGCACTTTTCTGCCTGGGCTGGCTTTGAAGTGGATCTCAGCTCTCAGCCACCAGAGCAGCTAGGAGGCAGGCAGGGACTGGAACCTGGGCCTGCAGCACAGACCCTAGCACTGGCCCCGCCCTGGGTCCTGGAGCAGCTTTGGAATCGGAAGATGCTAAGATGATGACGAGAGCCCCCCGCCCCCCGTCCCAGGGACCCCAATATCACCCCCTTCCAGGAACTCCACTAATGAACTAAGTCTATGTCCTGAAGTCTTCACTTCCTTCCGGCCTAGTTTCCTCTGGTCTCCTTGTTCCTGTCCCAGGATCTCAGTGGACTCAGCCTTCCACAGTGCCCCTGGCTGGGACGTCCCTGGCCCTGGACTGAGGTAGGCCGTGACGGCACTGGTTATGGTTTTGTGACCAGGTGCTGGGTGTGCCTGGAGCTCTCTGCTCTGGGGAGGCCACAGAAGGAGAATATCACCTTCGACCCCCCCCCGTTGCCCCATCCAGGGTCCCCAGGCTCAGAGGGGGTTTGTCGTGTCTCTCCAGGGTGAAGTTTTCTGTCTGGGGGTGTGTGGGGTGATTTTGAAGGTACGCTCCTTTGTACTCTGCACCGTCTTGTTTGTTCTGGGTACTGGCCGTTCCTGTTTGGGGAATTCTGTCTGCCTGCGTGTCATTTAGGCGTGATAGTGACAGCGTGTGGAAATCACTGCTCAACACCCAAAGATCTGCAGACTCGCCTGGTGATGACCCCGTCCTGGGTCATGTCACAACTCTCTATACCAGGGCTTTCAAGACAGCAGCTGCTTCTTTTTCACCTGTGGCTGTTGAAGCCTAAACTAAGAGAGAAAAAAACAAAACAAGACCCAAAGCCCACGGCTTCCCATGCTTCTCAGACTTGAAGATCTCAGCAGTCCCCACGGGCCAGCAGCAGGCTGCTAGAGAGTGGATTGTGGGCAGGACTTTTCCACTAGTGTGTGTGTGTGTGTGTGTGTGTGTGTGTGTGTGTGTGTGTGTGTGCCAGTCCTGGGGCTTGAACTCAGGGCCTGGGCTCTGTCCCTGAGCTCTTTTGTTGAAGGCGAAGCACTCTACCACTTTGAGCCATAGCACCACTTCTGGTTTGCTGGAGGAGAGAAGAGTCTCACAGACTTCCCTGCCCAGGCTGGCTTTGAACCACGATCCTCAGTTCTCAGCCTCCTGAGTCACTAGGATTAGGGGCAGGCATGAGCCACCAGTGCCGGGCTTTATTTTTTATTTTTAAGAACATCTTCTAGAGCCCAGCTGGCCTGGATTACAGGCATGTGCCTAGCTGCTTTTAACTTTGTGTTACCAGCCTGACAGTTTCAAAAGGCCTGCTGGGTGTTGGGGTTTGCAAAACCCCATGGCCTCTGTTGACTGTTGACTGGGCTCAGTCCAGGAGGGGACAGAGCTGGGCTGCAGGAGTTCCTCACCCTCCCTCCCCGCCTGCCCAGAGCCTGGCTTCAAGCCATTTGCTGGGTTGAGAAATAATGGCTTCATCCCAACCTCCGGAACCCAGGACCAGAGCGGCCCCTGTCCTCAAGACTCCACATAGACGCCCTCCTCTGTTTCCTGGGCTCCGGTTTCCCAGTCATAAAGCATGACTGAGGGGTCCCAGGCTCCAATGCACCCAGATTTTTACTTCTTGTGGTGCTGGGGAGGGAAGCGGGGGGGGGGGGGCTGCCCCTCCCCCTGGCTCCCCAAGCCTGTGGCTGGGCTGTTTTCATCCTCTGGGGACGAGGCTGAAGGCCCCCTCCCCACCCCCGGGCAGTCACTGGACAGTCACTGGGGACTGGCGGCCACAGGTCCCGGCCTCAGCGTCTGGTCTGGGGTGATTGAACTTAGCCAGGCTTGGAGAGGCACTGCGCTGGCAGGGGGTACTGCGCTGTGAGTGTTGGGAAATTTGGCTGCTGGCTTAACTCCAGGGGGGGGGGTTTGGATGGTTTAGGGGAGCCCCCTACCCCACATCAGAGGCCAAGTGAAAGCCAGGGCTCCCCCTGCCCAGTGCTCTGGAGCTGAGGGTGAGGATGCAGGTTAATAAGTAACAGGCCCAGGTCAGGGTGGCTCGTTGGTGGCCCCAGGCGTCAGGGACAGGGGCTGGGTGACAAACACGCTCAGTGACCGGCTTTGCCTCACCCCTGCCTGCCTGCCAGAAGCTTGGGCTGGAACCCTGGCTCTGCCACTGCTGTGTGGCCTCTGGAGAGTGAATCAGCCTCTCTGGCACAGCCAGGAAGTGTCAGAACTCCTGTTTGTATCGGAGCCTAAGATTTGTGTTTTAATTCATTCCCGGGGCATAAAAGCTCTCACAAGTCTGTTAGAAGAACGGGTCTCCCTCTCTCTCTGCCCCCCCAATATGCAAGGTGTGCTTCCTGGTCAAGGCTGAGCCGTGTGCTGAGCCCTGGCCTCCTCCGGGCAGCCCGCCGGGATCTCACCCTTGTTGCTTGTGTCTTTCTTTCTCTCCAAGCTGGAGGCCACTTCAGGGCACATTAACCAACCCCATTTTACCACCAGTGCCCAGTCTGGGGCAGAGTTCCCGCCAAGGATGGGTGGATGGTCAGTGTGAGGGCAGAGTCCCCACCCTGGGTCACGGCCAACCCGAGGGGTCCACGAGTCAGTCATCAAACCTACAGCGTCTGCCCTGGGCTGGCAGCTCCTTCTTTCTTTCTTTTTTTTTTGGTGGTTGTGGGGCAGGACTTGAACTCTGAGCCTGGGCGCTGTCTCTCCACTCTTCAGCTCAAGGCTAGCGCTCTACCACTAGAGCCACAGCGCCACTTCCGGTTTTCTGGTGGTTCATTCGAAAGTCTCAGGGACTTTCCTATCCAGGCTGGCTTTGAACTGCCGTCCTCAGCTCCAGAGTGGCTAGGATGCCAGGTGTGAGCCACCGGGGCCTGGCTGGGAGATCTTTCTTGAGTCTCATTTTGTATTTCACAGGTAGGGAAACAGGCCTGGAGGTGGGGTGGGATGAGGTTGGATGAGGGAAGGGTGTGGTCTGGGTGCTGTTCACCCGGAACCCCTGGGTAAGACTCAGACTCAACACTGGCACCAATAACCCTGCCCTCTGCCCTCCCCCCTAGGCCCGTTTCTCCAACCCTAAGCCCTCCTGCTGGCTCGCCCGCCGTGGCTTCTCCATGCCAGGCCCAGCTGCTGTGCACACGCGAGTGCCTGCAGGCCCCGCCCACCTCCCATGGGGCCAGGCCCCTCCCCCTTACCCCCCCCCTCCACCAGCCTGGGCGAGGCAGGACGGACTATCTTGTTTGTGGCTGAAGGTCCCAGGGTTGGCACATGTAGGTGTCCAATAATTACTTCTGTGTTCTTTATTTTGTTTTGTTTTAACAGTGCTGGAGCTTGAACTCAGGACCTTGAACGTCATAGGCAGGTGCTCTGCCACTGAGCCAGGCCCCCAGCCCCCTCCCGCCCCCATTCCCTCCTTTCTTTTCTCTTCTTTTGTCCTTTTATTTTCTCTCTTTCTTCCTTTCTGTGCCGGTCCTGGGGCTTGAATTCAGGGCCTAGGCACTGTCCCTTAGTTTTTTGTTCAAGGGTAGCACCCTACCATTTGAACCACAGCTCCACTTCCAGCCTTGGGTGGTTAATCCAAGAGTCTCACAGCCTTTCCCGCTTGATCCTCAGATCTCAGCCTCCTGAGTAGCTGGGATCACAGGAGTGAGCGTCCAGTGCTGGGCTGAGAACCCCAGCAGTGTCTGGGAGCCAGCACAGAGGACCAAATCCTCCCTGAGGTCCCCCCTCCTCCCCCAGGGCTCCTCGCTGTCCCTTTAACCCAGGAGGAGGGGCTGAGGCCAGAGTCCCGCCCTGGAGGAGGGAGGAAGGAGGGGCAGAGCCCAGCCGGACCAGACACAGGAACGCAGGGACTGTTGGACTGTGGGGTGGGAGGTAAGGGGCCTGGTCCAGCGGGGGTCAGGCTGAGGGGGGAGGGCTGAGCCCCCCTGGGGACATGGGGACACTGATCCAGCCCAGAGGCCTGTGGGAGGAGGCTGCATGGAGACCCGAGTGTCCAGTCTCTCCAGGCGCCCACAGGGCAGCCTGGGCAGCTGAAATCCTTCCAGCCTTGGTCCAGGGTGGGCAACAGGTGGCCTTGGGTAAGGCCTGGGATGAGGGAGGTGGGCAGAGAGGTGGCCCTTGCCTGGCACCGGCATCCTGACCACACTGTCCACGAGTTCCAGCAAGGCAGAGAGCAGCAGGGCTGAGGCTGGAGCCCTGTCCCCTGGCAGGGAGGGCCAGGCCGCTCTCCGTTCCCCACACTGGCCGAGGCCCTGTGCCCAGCCTGGCCCGGCCTCCACGCACGCGCTGTGGGTGCCAGGGCTTCGTTCCGTTGACAGAAGGCCTCCATCTCTGTGGGCTGGGGAGAGCACCCGAGGGCGGCTTAGCATCAAACACCCACAGCCTTAGCAAGATGAATGCATTTGCTGATCGGACAGGAGACATGGCCGCCCTGGACTCTGCCTGGGTCGAAGTCATCTTGGAAGCTTCTAGATGCGTGACCTTGGCTGGCATTCAGGGAGTCACAGGGCTTATCTTGGCACCGTTGTGAGTGCCTACTGGCTTGGCACTGGGCCCGGCGTGGCTGTTACCCGTTGTACCCATTGCCTGGCTCACTCATCTTCCAGGGCAGAGTCTGGTGTCCGTGCCCCCCATTAGGGGTGGGGGATGGGGGGTTCTTGTTTCTTCGGGGTCTCCCGGCACAGAAGCCCCAGGCGTGTCCAGCCTGGACAGGCCCTGTTCTGTGCTGACAAGGGCCAGAGGCAGATCGAGGACCACCCCCCCCACCCCATTTTCCTTGATGGAGGATGGATGTGAGGTCCAGGCTTGTGGGCCGTGGGGAGGGGTGGCGCCCCCTCGTGGTTGGTACTGGACCTGCCTGGGCCGGCCCAGGGCTTCCTTGCTTTCTTTTTCCTCCTGTTCATCTCTTTCCTACCTTCCTTCTCCCCTCGTCCATCCACCTGCTCGCTTACCTGTCCAGGAGTGACCCGTCTGGCTCTCCCTGCCGCTGCGGCTCCACTCAGAAACGCCTTTCCCCATGGCCCCGCTCTAACCCTCCCTTTTGAGGACTTAGAGATCCAGAGTGTGGATTGGCCTCTCTGCCTGCCAATCAGAAGGACCCGTGCCATTCGCTGCCCAAAGCCCCAGAGCTGGGGGGCTTTTGTCCAAGCACACTGGAGACGCTGGGTGACCCCTCGGGTACAAAGACACATAGAAATGTAAACACCTAAAAGCTTCAGCCCCCCCCCATCACAGAACCAACCGCTTACTGTGCTTCATGAGATCATTAGAACTGTGAACGGTGTGCTTGGGGACCGAGTTCAATTCCATAGGAAGAAACTCGGTAAGAATCTCTCTGTGTATGCCTCTCTCGTGGCTGGAATGGCAGGCACACATTGCTGCACCCGGTGTTTTTTTAACTTGGTTGAGATGGGGTCTCCCTTTTTTTCTTTTTGGCCAGAGCTGGCCTTGAATCAAGATTCTCCCGATTTCCACCTCCCCAGTAGCTAGGATTACAGGTGTCAGCCGCAAAGTCTTTAAAAAGTTTCTCTTCCCAGAGAGGACTTTCCTGACATGCCCCTAAATCACTCCCCCCTGAAGCCCTGTCACTGTATCTGTCCCTATAGCCACAGGACGCCCAAGCTCCACTGACCCCTCCACTGTCGGGACCCCCGCCTGGAACAACTTCTCCTCCTCCCCCTCCTCCTCCTCCTCCTTCCCCTCCTCCTTCCCCTCCTCCCCCTCCTCCTCCTCCCCCTCCTTCACCTCCTCCTCCTCCCCTCCTCTCCCTCCTCCCCCTCCCCCTCCGCCTTCTCCTCCTCCTCCTCCCCCCTTCTCTCCCCCCTCCTCTTCCTGGTCTTCATAAGTGCACGCGCGTGCTGTGGTCCCGGTGTGTGTGTGTAAATGGTGGCTGAGCGAATCCTCCGTGCTCTGTCACGTTCTGCGTCCACAGCCCCGCAGCCGCCCTGACCTCCTGCCCATGGGAAAGGGAGCCCCTCACCTATCCTGGGTCTCCCGCGGTGACCCGCTGACCCGTGTCCTCCCCGCAGGTCCCCGGGCCTGGCCGCGGGGATGCAGGGCGCCCTGGTGGGGAGGGCCCGGGCCGAGCCCTTCCACGTCGCCACGCCTCTGCTGGAGAGCTGGGCGCTGTCCCAGCTGGCGGGCACCGCCGTCTTCCTCAAGTGTGAGAACGTGCAGCCGGCTGGCTCCTTTAAGATCCGGGGCATCGGGCATTTCTGCCAGGAGGTGAGGCACAGCCACGCGGGCAGGCGCGGGCGTGAGGTCCCAGGGGACGTGCAAAGGGCCGGGGGCACCCAGTGGGATGGGGCCTAAGTGCGCCCCGCTTGGTGAGCCCCAACTCTGTGCTTCTCTTCTAGATGGCCAAGAAGGGGTGCCAACACCTGGTCTGCTCCTCAGGTGACCCCTCTGCTCCCTGCTTGATGGGGGTGGGGGTGGGGAGCCCGACCTCAGCCCAGTGCATCACCACCCCGCGCATCCCAGCCCCGGCCTGCGAGAAGAAGCAGGACTGTGAATCGGAGGCCGGCCTTGGTTCCATACCTAGACTGTCTTGGTGGTGGGGGGGGGGGGGCGGAGGAGGCAAATGAGCAAAGCAGAGGCGGCTTGGACAGCTCATGGCCCCAGAGGTCCTTGTCCCCTCCGAGTCCTCTTCCTGTAACCCAGGGCTTGTGGTGGCCACGGGTGGTGTAGGTGTCAGCGCTAGGCTGCAGGAACTGTGACTAGCGATGGGGTGAGCGGCGTGCGGGCGCGGCTGGATCCAGGAGCGGCCTCTGCAGTTCCGCTCTCGGTGGTTCTTCTCTCTCCTCCATTCGCTTGATTCTCACCCGGGCCTCACAGCGCGGCCAAGTCACCCCTCGGGAGTCCCAGGGCCCACCCGCCTCTCTCAGGAGAAAGAACCGTTCTACCGTTCTTTCTGTTGGGTTAGAGGGAGGAGGAGGGGGGGCAAGGCAGGGGGAGGGCTCATCAGTGGAGTCACTCACCGCCCCCCGTCTTCCCAGGGGGCAACGCGGGCATCGCCGCTGCCTACGCCGCTCAGAAGCTGGGCATCCCCGCCACGGTGGTGCTCCCCGAGACCTCCGCCCCGCAGGTGATACAGAGGCTGCGGGGACAGGGCGCCGAGGTCCAGGTAACGGGAAAGGTGAGGCCCCGAGAGGAGGGGACTCTCCCCCTCCCTGCCTCAGAAAATTGGCTTCCTTTTCCTGAGTGTGTGTGTGTGTGTGTGTGTGTGTGTGTGTGTGTGTGTGTGAGAGAGAGAGAGAGAGAGAGAGAGCCAGTCCTTGAACTCAGGGCCTGGGTGCTGTTCCTGAGCTTTTCTACTCAAGGCGGGTGCTCTACCACTTGAACCACAGCTCCACTCCTAGCTTTTTGGTGATGAATTCAGAATCTCAGACGTGTCCTGGCTTTGAACTGCGATCCTCAGATCTCAGCCTCCTGAGTGGCTGGGACGGCAGGCGTAAGCTGCAGAGCACGGCTTCTTCTCCTTTCCATGAACAATGGCCTGGACTGTGTGGTGTCCTCAGAGGGGCGGGCTCAGGAGCCCGGTGTTGAGAGTTGGGACCTGTGATTTGCCTGTCCCAGCAGAGAACAACTTGGGTGTGAGCCGGGGGCGGGGGGGGGGGGCGCAGGACAAGGAGAGGGTGGGAGGGCGGGACAGAGGGAGGGAGGGCGGGCTGCACTGCCATTTGCTTTGCCTTCCCTCTGGCTGGGAATGAGCGCCATGCCCCAGGCCTGACCAGGCCATGTGCAGTGTGGAGACCCTGGCCTCCAGCCTCCAGCCTCCGCTCCAGCCTCCAGAGGCCTCAGCTCCTGTCTTCTTTTCAGGTGTGGGATGAGGCCAACACCAGGGCACAGGAATTGGCCAGGAGGGACGGCTGGGTGTACGTCTCCCCATTTGACCACCCGCTGATCTGGTAAGGCTGGGTCCCCCCAGAAGCGCCCAGACCCCAATAAACCTCTGAGCTTGCCGGGTGCCGGTGGCTCACGCCTGTCATCCTAGCTAATCAGGAGGCTGAGATCTGAGGATCACGATTCAAAGCCAGCCTTGAGATGAGATCTTATCTCCAATGAACCACTAGAAAACCGGAAGTGGCACTGTGACTCAAGTGGTAGAGCGCTCGCCTTGAGCTGAAGAGCTGAAGGACAGCGCCTAGGCCCAGAGTTCAAGCCCCAATACCGACAAAAAAGAAAAACCTCTGAGCCTTCCTCTATCCAAAGGTGGGGGTCCCAGAAAATTCCCAGGTCAGCCTTCCCCCACCTTGCTGTGGCTGGGGAGGGGGTGCTAAGGGGAAGAGTCGAGAAGTGGGGGTACAGCGCCCGCCCCCCTATTTCCGCAGGGAAGGCCATGCCAGCCTGGTCCTGGAGCTGCAGGCGGCCCTGAAGACCCCGCCCGGCGCGCTGGTGCTGGCCGTGGGGGGCGGGGGGCTGCTGGCGGGGGTGGCGGCCGGCCTGCGGGCGGTGGGCTGGCAGCACGTGCCCATTGTCGCCATGGAGACGCGGGGCGCCCACAGCCTCCACGCGGCCCTGGAGGCCGGCCAGCTGGTCACACTGCCCAGCATATCCAGGTGGGCTGGGGGGGAGGGGACGTGGCAGGGGGGAGGGGGGAAGGTTCTGCCTGGGCACCCACCCAGTTCCAAACAGCAGGGGTGGGGGTCACCTCAATGTTTCCCCTTGTCCCTGGAGTTCCGACCGCAGTAACAAAGATCTAAGTTTAGCGAGAGCGCAGGCCAAGGGCGTGTCCCGAGTTCAATTCTAGCACCGCAACTAGAAGGAAAGGAACGATGCAGTTCGGTTAAAGCACGATCCTCGGTGACATTACGGAGGTGCAGGGGCGTTGCGAGGAATCCGGGGAGCAATAAGCAAGCAACAAGAAGCAACGGGAAACCACATGGCACTCTTTCCATTTTTGTCAGCTGTGGGGCTTGAACTCAGGGCCTGGGCGCTGTCCCTGAGCTCTTTTTCTCAAGGCTAGCACACCGCCAGTTTGAGCCACTGCTCCATTACTGACTTCCTGGCGGTTGCTTAGAGATAAGAGTCTCACATGGGGACCTTTCTGCCCTGGCTGGCTTTGAACCGTGATCCTCAGATCTCAGCCTCCTGAGTGGCTAGGATGACAGGCCTGAGCCCCGGCGCTGGCGCAGGAGGAACTCTTGATCAGAAGGTTGCTCTGACGGGGGCTGTCACTGCACAAAATGACACACTGGCTTTCGGGGCCAAAGACTGTCCCCTGCGGGCTGCAGGACGGGGGCATGAAGGGGCACAGGCTCCCGTGTGGGGGCCCAGGGTGGGCAGGGCAGAGGCCGATGGGCCAGCTCCTCCCTGCTCCCCGTCTCCCTCCCCACCCCCCAGTGTGGCCAAAAGCCTGGGCGCCAAGACGGTGATGGCTCGGGCCCTGGAGTGTGCGCAGGAGTTCCAGGTCGTGTCCGAGGTGGTGGAGGATGCAGAGGCCGTGAGCGCTGTGCAGAGATTCCTGGGTGAGTGAGCGCCCCGCCCCCCATCCCGGCAGGGAGTGGGCAGGTAATAAATGTTTGCTCAACGAACGGGGTCGTGTGTGGGTGTGTGGAGAGGGTGGATGATGGATAGCCAGGAGCAGGAGAAGGAGGGAGGGAGGGAGGACTCACAAATAGGTTGATGGATGGGGAGATGGGTGGATAGGTGGGTGAAAGCACTGATATATTGATCAATGGATGTCCTGATGGATGGACAGACAGACAGACAATAAAATGATAGATAGGGGCTGGCTGGTGGATGGATAGATAGATGGGTGGCTGGTTGGATGGGTGGATGGGTGGGTGGGTGGGTGGATGGGTGGATGGATGGATGGGTGGAGGGGTGGAGGGGTGGATGGGTGGGTGTTTGGATGGGTGGATGGGTGTGTGGGTGGATGGATGGGTGGGTGGTTGAATGAGTTGATGGGTGGATGGATGGATGGATGGCTGGGTGGATGGATGGATGGATGGGTAGATGGATGGATGGGTGAATGGGTGGATGGATTGATAGTTGGATGGATCGATGGATGGTTGGATGGTGGATGGATGGATGGATGGGTAGATAGATGGATGGATGGGTGGGTGGTTGGATGGGTGGGTGGGTGGATAGATGGATGGGTGGATGGATGGATTGGTAGTTGGATGGATGGGTGGGTGGGTAGGTGGTGGGTGGTGGGTGGATGGGTGGTGGGTGGATGGGTAGGTAGATGGATAGACAGTCTAGTGATGGGTGGTCAGGCTGATGACAGACATGCTAGCTTGTGGGCTGGATGGACTGATGGGCAGAAGAACGGACGGACGGCTGCAGGACAGGAGCCTGCTGAGCCGTGCCCCCCCCCCCCCCGGCTGCCCGCAGATGATGAGCGCATGCTGGTGGAGCCGGCCTGCGGGGCGGCGCTGGCTGCCGTCTACTCGGGCCTGCTGGGGAAGCTGCAGGCCCAGGGCCGCCTGAGCCCCTCGCTGGCCTCTGTCGTGGTCATCGTCTGCGGAGGCAACAGCATCGACAGCGGGCAGCTGCAGACGCTGAAAGCCCAGTTGGGCCTCAGTTGAAGGCCCCGGAGACCCCCGGGGCACTCGCAGCAGAGTCCCTGGTCCCCGCCGAGGACAGTGGGCTGCGTTCCTCCTACAGGAAGCCCTCCTGGATTGCCCCTGCAGTGTGGCCAATAAACCCTTCTGAGCCGTCTCGGGGTCCTGTCTTTCCACCTCCCCGGGTCCCGTGTGTGACGAGGCGACTTGGGGTCACACACAGGCACCAGGCCCGGCCTAGGGAGCTGGGGGACGGGGGAGGCAGCCAGGGGGACACTTCAACCAGGACCGGGCTGGAGAGGATGACCTCCATTTCCTCATGGACTTATTAAGTACCTGACCGTTCCAGAACTTTCCTCCTGTGTCTCCCTCTGCCCTCCCATGGCCTGGTGTCCATTCCCCCTCCGCACCTGGTGTGGACCGGGCCGGGGTCACCTGGCGGAGGGCCCCCAGGCCTTGGTGCCAGCTGGCCCTGGGACTCCACCAGGAGCCTGGGAGCCCTCGGGAGCCCGGATGTGCGGTCTGCTTCTCCATGGCCACACGGGGGCAGCAAAGCGCCTCCCACGGAGCCGGCTGGCAGCTGGGGCAGAGGCCTGCGCCCCGGGGGTCCCCTTCGCTCTGCCCCCCAGGGGGCTTCCTCCCAGCTGGGGGTGCCAGGGCCCATGATCCAGGGGGGCCTTGGTATGGAGAAGCCCCGCTGAACCCTCCCCCACGGCCTTGCCAGGAGACACGCTGAGCGTGTGGGGTTCCCGCCAGGCCCAGCTCCGCCCCCTGACTCTCCTTGGCTGTGTAACCTTCCAGGAATGTGCACTCCCTCTCTGGGCCTCTCTCTGCTTCCCGATGCCAGAGACTCACTGGTCACATCCCACCTGCTCCCTCTCCCCACGCGCCCCTCCTTTCCCCAGACCCAGCCTGCTTCCCCGGGTGCTGCACCTGTGGATGCCAGGACTTCAGGCCACAATGCCGCTGTGAGCTGGATACAGCCAGACCCGAGCCCGACCTGTCCTGACGCGCCAGCCTGGGGATCCTGCTCACCGCCTCTGTGTTGTCAGCTGTGAAATGGGCCCACGGATGACTTTTATTGTGGGCCTCGCACATAGTCTTTGCATGACTGTCGGTTCTAGCTCCTGAGCACCCCAACTTCTGGGAACGGGGGACACCTAAGGTGTGCCATGGGCCTTCACAGTCCTTGGGTCCCGGAGGAGCTCCCGTGGTGGGTGCTAAAATGATTCCTCTTTTTCAGATGGGGAAACCAAGGAGAATGGTGCTGGGCCTCCCCGCCTCCCCAGCCTGGGGCCCTTATACTAAACATCAAGTGCTTGTCCATCCCTTAGATGCTCTGCCTGCTTTTTCTTCACTCCAGCCTGCCATGTGCTCTGCGCTGCAGGATCCTATACAGCCTTCAAAGCCCAGCTTGAAAAGGCAGCCTCCTCCAGGAAGCCTCCCAGGATTGCCCCAGCCAGCAGCGTTCCCCTCCATCGGTGCGTCTCCAGGCAGGGAGCAGGGTCTGCCCAGGCCAGGTGTCCCATCTCCCAGGCAGCCCTGCCTTGTGGGAGACGAGTCACCTGTGTGTTTGCTCTCCTCCTGCTCCCCTGAGCTGCAGATAAGAAAACTGTTGAGCTGTCCGTCATAACACATGACAGGGAGCCCAGATCAACCCTCTCTGGCTGGCACCCAAGGTATGCAGGGCGCCGGGAGGGGTGCTGGGGATAGAGGAGGGAGGGGAGGCCCAGGCCCTTCAGGGAGGATAGGTGTGGCT